>NC_068421.1:60380963-60388463 GCF_023373465.1 Oncorhynchus keta | reverse complement strand
TTGTCACAAAGTGCTGTACAGAAACCCAGCCTAAAACCCAAAACAGCAAACAATGCAGATGTAGAAGCACGGTTGCTAGGAAAAAACTCCCTAGAAAGGCAGGAATCTAAGAAGAAACCTAGAGAGGAGCCAGGCTCTGAGGGGTGACCAGTCCTCTTCTGGCTGTGCCGGGTGGAGATTATAACAGAACATGGCCAAGATGTTCAAACGTTCATAGATGACCAGTAGGGTCAAATAATAATAATCACAGTGGTTGTAGAGGGTGCAACGGGTCAGCACCTCAGGAGTAAATGTTGGCTTTTAATATATATATATATATATAGATCGATACATAGATAGTTAGAGATATATCTGTCTATTTCTCCTCTCTCCATCAGGCCAAGAGATGCAGTGACTCTCAGATGAATAACTCTGTGATGTCCTCATCTCCCAGAGGTGAGTACAAAGAGGCCAGCTCTGTTTCTCAGGGCAAAAACCTAATTTGAGACACCCATGTGTACTGTAAAACCCTCAAACTTCTGTGTAAATCAATATCAGTTCCTTTGTCCTTCTGTCTCTCTCCACTCCAGTCTCAGTTTCAGCCCATCCCAGTGGAAGGTTGAATGTGTGGGAGATGTGTTGTGGCTTCACGAAGACCAGATCATCCCGGTGAGTTTCTATGCCTAGGCTGATGCTTCAGCTTCCTCAGCACCCCTTGCAGGTTTACGAACAGTCACAGATTGTGAAAAGTTATGTTAATTCAAAACCTGTGTCTCTCTTGCGATCTGGTCTCCTGTTCATGACTCTTGTTCCCCTTTCTCCCCCTCTGCCTTTGATCCTCTCTATTCCCGCTTCTCTCTTTGTATTATATTCATATTATAATACTTCCATTATTCAGTCACTGCAGTGTTGTTTTTGCAAAGGGACCAACGTGAAGTAGCTACCGGCCCTGGCTGCCACCCATACAGAGATGACCACTGACCCAACAGAGCAGACCCTGGCCTCCATCCACACAGAGATGACCACTGACCCAACAGAGCAGACCCTGGCCGCCACCCATACAGAGATGACCACTGACCCAACAGAGCAGACCCTGGCCGCCACCCACACAGAGATGACCACTGACCCAACAGAGCAGACCCTGGCCGCCACCCACACAGAGATGACCACTGACCCAACAGAGCAGACCCTGGCCGCCACCCATACAGAGATGACCACTGACCCAACAGAGCAGACCCTGGCCGCCACCCACACAGAGATGACCACTGACCCAACAGAGCAGACCCTGGCCGCCACCCACACAGAGATGACCACTGACCCAACAGAGCAGACCCTGGCCGCCACCCACACAGAGATGGCCACTGACCCAACAGAGCAGACCCTGGCCTCCATCCACACAGAGATGACCACTGACCCAACAGAGCAGACCCTGGCCTCCATCCACACAGAGATGACCACTGACCCAACAGAGCAGACCCTGGCCGCCACCCATACAGAGATGACCACTGACCCAACAGAGCAGACCCTGGCCGCCACCCACACAGAGATGACCACTGACCCAACAGAGCAGACCCTGGCCGCCACCCACACAGAGATGACCACTGACCCAACAGAGCAGACCCTGGCCGCCACCCATACAGAGATGACCACTGACCCAACAGAGCAGACCCTGGCCGCCACCCATACAGAGATGACCACTGACCCAACAGAGCAGACCCTGGCCTCCATCCACACAGAGATGACCACTGACCCAACAGAGCAGACCCTGGCCGCCACCCATACAGAGATGACCACTGACCCAACAGAGCAGACCCTGGCCGCCACCCACACAGAGATGACCACTGACCCAACAGAGCAGACCCTGGCCGCCACCCACACAGAGATGACCACTGACCCAACAGAGCAGACCCTGGCCGCCACCCATACAGAGATGACCACTGACCCAACAGGGCAGGCCCTGGCCGCCACCCATACAGAGATGACCACTGACCCAACAGAGCAGACCCTGGCCGCCAACCATACAGAGATGACCACTGACCCAACAGAGCAGGCCCTGGCCGCCAACCATACAGAGATGACCACTGACCCAACAGAGCAGACCCTGGCCGCCACCCATACAGAGATGACCACTGACCCAACAGAGCAGACCCTGGCCGCCAACCATACAGAGATGACCACTGACCCAACAGAGCAGACCCTGGCCGCCACCCATACAGAGATGAGGAAGTACAGTTCCCGCTCAGCCCAGTCAAAACTGTTCGCTGCTCTGGCCCCCCAATGGTGGAACAAACTCCCTCACGACGCCAGGACAGCGGAGTCAATCACCACCTTCCGGAGACACCTGAAACCCCACCTCTTCATGGAATACCTAGGATAGGGTAAGTAAGGGTAAGTAATCCTTCTCACCCCCCTTCTCCCCCCCCCCCAAAAAGATTTAGATGCAAGTGGCTGTTCCACTGGATGTCATAAGGTGTATGCACCAATTTGTAAGTCGCTCTGGATAAGAGCGTCTGCTAAATGACTTAAATGTAATGTAAATGTAATGACCACTGACCCAACAGGGCAGGCCCTGGCCGCCACCCATACAGAGATGACCACTGACCCAACAGAGCAGACCCTGGCCGCCAACCATACAGAGATGACCACTGACCCAACAGAGCAGACCCTGGCCGCCACCCATACAGAGATGACCACTGACCCAACAGAGCAGACAGACCCTTGCCACCACCCATACAGAGATGACCACTGACCCAACAGAGCAGACCCTGGCCTCCATCCACACAGAGATGACCACTGACCCAACAGAGCAGACCCTGGCCGCCACCCATACAGAGATGACCACTGACCCAACAGAGCAGACCCTGGCCTCCATCCACACAGAGATGACCACTGACCCAACAGAGCAGACCCTGGTCTCCATCCACACAGAGATGACCACTGACCCAACAGAGCAGACCCTGGCCGCCACCCATACAGAGATGACCACTGACCCAACAGAGCAGACCCTGGCTGCCACCCATACAGAGATGACCACTGACCCAACAGAGCAGGCCCTGGCCGCCAACCATACAGAGATGACCACTGACCCAACAGAGCAGGCCCTGGCCGCCAACCATACAGAGATGACCACTGACCCAACAGAGCAGACCCTGGCCGCCAACCATACAGAGATGACCACTGACCCAACAGAGCAGCCCTGGCCGCCACCCATACAGAGATGACCACTGACCCAACAGAGCAGACCCTGGCCGCCACCCATACAGAGATGACCACTGACCCAACAGAGCAGACCCTGGCCTCCATCCACACAGAGATGACCACTGACCCAACAGAGCAGACCCTGGCCGCCACCCATACAGAGATGACCACTGACCCAACAGAGCAGACCCTGGCCTCCATCCACACAGAGATGACCACTGACCCAACAGAGCAGACCCTGGTCTCCATCCACACAGAGATGACCACTGACCCAACAGAGCAGACCCTGGCCGCCACCCATACAGAGATGACCACTGACCCAACAGAGCAGACCCTGGCCGCCACCCATACAGAGATGACCACTGACCCAACAGAGCAGACCCTGGCCGCCACCCATACAGAGATGACCACTGACCCAACAGAGCAGACCCTGGCCTCCATCCACACAGAGATGACCACTGACCCAACAGAGCAGACCCTGGTCTCCATCCACACAGAGATGACCACTGACCCAACAGAGCAGACCCTGGCCGCCACCCATACAGAGATGACCACTGACCCAACAGAGCAGACCCTGGCCGCCACCCATACAGAGATGACCACTGACCCAACAGAGCAGACCCTGGCCGCCACCCATACAGAGATGACCACTGACCCAACAGAGCAGACCCTGGCCTCCATCCACACAGAGATGACCACTGACCCAACAGAGCAGACCCTGGTCTCCATCCACACAGAGATGACCACTGACCCAACAGAGCAGACCCTGGCCTCCATCCACACAGAGATGACCACTGACCCAACAGAGCAGACCCTGGTCTCCATCCACACAGAGATGACCACTGACCCAACAGAGCAGACCCTGGCCGCCACCCATACAGAGATGACCACTGACCCAACAGAGCAGACGCTGGCCTCCATCCACACAGAGATGACCACTGACCCACTCTACCCCTGCATCATTTTCTTCCTGACCCTCTCTCTCCCTCCCTTTCACTCTCTCCCTCCTTCCTTCTCTTATTCGATCCCCACCCCTATCTCTCCCCCTCTCTCTCCGTCTCTCAGGCAGTGTGTTGTGTGAGGGGCCCAACAGTCATCCGCACACCACCCGAGGAGAGCTCCACTGGAGGGGAGAGCACCACCCTCTGGACGGTGAACACATCCTGCTGAGCGGAACAGTCCTTTGCAATGCAGAACAGCCTATGGCATGTTCATATACACCGGGACTCAGCACACATACATAGGCCCTGCTCCAATACTTTAAAATGGATCCTTTTTTCCTCCCCTAACAGATCAATTATAAGGTCTATGAAATAGAACATTTAAAGTTGAAATGAGACATACCTTTCAGAGTGTGATGACTCATCGAGTGGTCTTCTACCTTGTCTGATAGATACCCTATACGTATACGCAATGTTTCTTATTATATAGCTAAATAATTATTCAGACATTTTATCTCAGTGTGTTTTAATGGAGAGGCACGTGGAAAAATGTTATAAAACAAATACACTTCAATGCTAAGAAAAGTTTATCAGATTATTCACGAAATCCCTATAAAGAAAGCTTTTTCATTCTTCTTATCAATATTCATCAATTGTCAATAGACATTAGTCCTTGCATAGAATAACATGCATTACATCATATTTACATGTAACACTAGATAAGTTGGGTTAAAACTTCTTAGGGCTGCAATCCCGTTAAAGGGATGACATGACAACAGCCAATGAAAGTGCCGGGCGCCAAATTCAAAACAACACAAATCTCATCATTAAAATGCCTCAAACATACATGTATCTTATACCGTTTTAAAGCTAATCTTGTGGTTAATCCCACCACAGTGTCCGATTTCAAATAGACTTTACAGCCCCTCAGGCTCAGACAGTAAGATCCTGTGTAATGTTGGTCGGCACAGAGTCAAGATGACTCAGATTGAGAAGGTGTTGAGTGATAGGACCTGAACGAGGTCGCCATTTGTGGTGAGTGATAGAGACCTGAACGAGGTCGTTATTGTGGTGAGTGATAGGACCTGAACGAGGTCGTCATTGTGGTGAGTGATAGGACCTGAACGAGGTCATCATTGTGTTGAGTGATAGGACCTGAACGAGGTCATCATTGTGGTGAGTGATAGAGACCTGAACGAGGTCGTTATTGTGGTGAGTGATAGGACCTGAACGAGGTCGTCATTGTGGTGAGTGATAGGACCTGAACGAGGTCATCATTGTGGTGAGTGATAGGACCTGAACGAGGTCATCATTGTGGTGAGTGATAGGACCTGAACGAGGTCATCATTGTGGTGAGTGATAGGACCTGAACGAGGTCATCATTGTGGTGAGTGATAGGACCTGAACGAGGTCATCATTGTGGTGAGTGATAGTACTAGTGATGACCTCGTTCAGGTCCTATCTAGTACGGATGGCCTATGACCTGGGAGCAGTCTGCCTCTGTCTGTCACACATCTAGTACTATCTAGTATGGATGGCCTATGACCTGGGAGCAGTCTGCCTCTGTCTGTATGTGTTAGATTTGGTTTCACCACTACTAGGGTCTGAAGTACCTTGTGTTATTGTGCAGAGGGTTCTCAGTTTGGTCCCTGGTTTGGAAAGGCAGTGACTGAACTCACTTTTGTTTGCATCTGACCAATGACCCAGACCTACATATGTGAGTGTCAGACTGAGAGTTTGAGTTACAGGCTGACTGGAAGTTCTGGGCACTGTATGACAAATCAGGGCACCCTTAAATATTCAAATAGACATGCCTATAAGTGCTAAATATTTAATGATGGTCCAGCCCTCTAGAGTCAAGGTGTGATCTGGAATCACACTCCCCATCTGCCCACTGTCTACTACTACTCTTTGTCTGATATTAGAATAGACAGCCCTCTATCCCCACTCTATCTGCAAATGTCTTCATTTCTCTTTCTTGCATTTTTTCACGAGATGCGTCAGTGCAGAGGAATCACAGGTAATGATCCAGGTTCAGATGTTACATATTATTGTCGACAAAAACATACTATATACATTATCCGGTTCAGTCCAGTATTATTTGCACATAGTCAAATCCGTCAGGAAGGGCTCCCGAGTGGCGCAGCAGTCTAAGGCACTGCATCTCAGTGCAAGAGGTGTCACTACAGTCCCTGGTTCCATTCACAATTGGCCCAGTGTCATCCGGGTTTGACCAGGTTAGGCCGTCTTTGTAAATAAGATTTTGTTCATAACTTACTTGCCTAGTAAAATAAAGATCTCTGCCCCACCTCTGGCTCCCCCAGACATTAGACCTGAGCTGGAACCTATTCTTCTGAGGGGGTCTGTATCTGTCTGACCAGTGGTGGAGGACAGGTTGAGGGGGCAGCAGTGCACATAGAGCAGACAGTTCCTCACTGCACTGGCACTCCCTGCCTGCCAGAATGGTGTACCAGGCTGCGTCCCCAGACGAAGAGGCCCTGGTGTGGGCAGGCAGGGAGCTGGGCTGGGTCTTCCTCTCCAGGACCAGGGACTCTCTGACAGTCAGTGAGCTGGGCCTCAAACACAACTACCAGCTCCCTCACCCTGCTCGACTTCACCAGACATGTCTGTACTGGGTGAGACTGACGTTACCATTTGACCATGCTAGAAGGAGGAATATATAACCCTGAGCTTACCCCTAACAAATATACACTAATTATGTACTTTCTCAAAAGATCTGACAGAATTGCCTCTTTTGTCCTTTCTAGCATTGCTATCTAGTGACTACCTGAGTGAGACTGGATGCATCTGCCCCACAGCTCCCCTATCCTGGCACCTTTCCCTTTCTCTCCCTTTATCTCTCTATCCCCCAGTCTCTGGTCTTGATGTATTCTCCTGACATGTGTAGATCTGCTCTATCCTCTGATGTATGTTGTTGTGTGTGCAGTGCGGGAGCCAGAGGGAGGGCTGAAGTTATGCTGTAAAGGTGCTGACATAGTGATCTTGGAGAGACTACAAAAAGACTGTCCATATCTGGAGAGCACTGAGAAAGCTTTAGATGTAAGACACAAACGTACACACACACACACACACACACACACACACACACACACACACACACACACACACACACACACACACGCTACATAGAGTAAGCAGAACAAACAGATCTCATGCAACATCTCGTCAGGTATATTCCTGCCCTCTTCTAGCTGTTGCCCTGTCCTGTCTGAGAACCATGAACATGCTGAACGTGCTGAACATACTGAACATACTGAACCCGCTGAAAACATACTGAACATACTGAACACATACTGAACATACTGCCTTGACAACCTGTAACCATGAGGACATGCTGGATCAGCTGTCTGACGACATGGAG
>NC_068421.1:60188463-60375963 GCF_023373465.1 Oncorhynchus keta | reverse complement strand
CTAGAACTCTGCTCTGGACTACCAGACCATGGCCGTTACCGTCACCTTAGCATCAGTGTTCTCTGCCCTCTACACCTCCCTGGTCCTCTTCTTCGTGCCCCTGGGGGTGTTCTAGAACTCTGCTCTGGACTACCAGACCATGGCTGTTACCGTCACCTTAGCATCAGTGTTCTCTGCCACCCTTGTGGTTAGAATTCATGGAATGGATGTCAACAGAGGTCTGTGGAGTTTAGCAATCACTGTTGATTGTTGTCTAAGGCTGCAGATTGAATGTGATGATTTTGATATGAATGTATGACATGATATTTAATTTGTTATATTTTGGTTTGTGTTCCTTAGAATATTATCCTGACCAGACACAGGACTGTGGAATGTGGCTGCGTAGATCTCTCTCTCTCTCTCTCTCTCTCTCTCTCTCTCTCTCTCTCTCTCTCTCTCTAGCTTATGCTTTCAGTAGTATATTCATTCTCTGATCCTTTGATTGGGTGGACAACATGTCAGTTCATGCTGCAAGAGCTCTGATTTGTTGGAGGACTCCGGAAGTTGTCATAATTACTGTCTAAGTCTTTGTAAGGGGATGAGAACCATGAGCCTCCTAGGTTTTGTATTGAAGTCAATGTCAAAGTCAATGTACCAGGAAGCTAGCTCTCCTTCAGCTACACCATGGTGCTATCATACAGAGTGCTGCTGAGGCTACTGTAGACCTTCATTACAAAACAGTGTGTTTTAATCAATTATTTGGTGACGTGAATATATACTACATGATCAAAAGTATCGAACATCTCATTCCAAAATCCTGGTCAATAATACGGAGTTGGTCCCCCCTTTGCTGCTATAACAGCTTCCACTCTTATGGGAAGGCTTTCCACTAGATGTTGGAACATTGCTGCAGGGACTTGCTTCCATTCAGCCACAAGAGCATTAGTGGGGTCGGACCCTGATGTTGGGGGATTAGACCTGGCTTGCAGCTGGCGCTCCAATTCATCCAAAAGATGTTTGATGGGGTTGAGATCAGGGCTCTGTTCAGGCCGGTCAATTTCTTCCACACTAATCTGGACAAGCCATTTCTGTATGGACCTCGCTTTGTGCACGGGGGCATTGTCATGCTGAGACAGGAACTGGCCTTCCCCAAACTGTTACCACAAAGTTGGAAGCACAGAATGTCATCATATAATGTTGCATTACTATTTCCCTTCACTGGAACTAAGGGGCCATGAAAAACCACCCCAGATTCCTCCTCCACCAAACCTTACAATTGGCACTATGCATTGGGGCCGGTAGAATTCTCCTGGCATCCGCCAAACCAGGATTCATCTGACAGATTGTGAAGCGTGATTTATCACTCAAGAGAATGCATTTCCACTGCTCCAGAGTCCAATAGCGGTGAGCTTTACATAACTCCAGTCGACGCTTCGTATTGTGCATAGTGATCTTAGGCTTGTGTGCGGCTGCTCGGCCATGGAAACACATTTCATGAAGCTTCCGACGAACAGTTCTTGTGCTGACGTTGCTTCCAGACGCAGTTTGGAACTTGGTAGTGAGTGTTGCAAATGAGGACAGACGATTTTTACGCACTTCAGCACTCGCTGGACCCGTTCTGTGAGATTGTGTGGCCTACCACTTCTCGGCTGAGCCGTTGTTGCTCCTAGATGTTTCCACTTCACAATAACAGCACTTACAGTTGACCGGCAGCTCTAGCAGGGCAGAAATTTGATAAACTGATTTCTTGGAAAGGTGGCATCCTACGACAGTGCCATGTTGAAAGTCACTGAGCTCTTCAGTAAGGTCATTCTACTGCCAGTGTTTGTCTATGGAGATTGCATGGCTGTGTTCACGATTTTATACACCTGTCAGCATGAAATAGCCAAATCCACTAATTTGAAGGGGTATCCACATACTTTTGTATATATAGAGTATTTTATATACTTTTTTTTCAAAAAGGATAACTTTTTTAATGTTTCACTATTATTATTTTTATGAAATTAACATAGGAGGATGGTCCTCCCCTTCCTCCTCTGAGGGGCCTCCACTGCTAGGATGTGTGCACCATGCTTTGGGATCAATTTTTGTGTTTGCCCATAGAAGATTCCATCCTTTCAAAAGCAACAAACCAAACTGAGACAGCAAAGATGTTTTATCCTTGTTTTATTTGTTAATTTATTTCAAAACACGTAATTTACCCATATTATCCTTTTAAGTTTTTATTTTCTGTAACAGTTAGCTATTACTCAGATTTTTTTCCATTTAAAAAGTCTCCACTAGAGCTAAAGAAAAAGTTATCCACAGGCTCTCCGGCTTCTGCAGTGGGAGGAGGGAAAAGAGGCTCTCAGACCAGAGGGGGTGTGTGTGTGTGTGTGTGTGTGTGTGTGTGTGTGTGTGTGTGTGTGTGTGTGTGTGTGTGTGTGTGTGTGTGTGTGTGTGTGTGTGTGTGTGTGTGTGTGTGTGTGTGTGTGTGTGTGTGTGTGTGTGTGTGTGTGTGTGTGTGTGTGTGTGTGTGTTTACATGGCCAGTGTTGGAATCAATAGAGCAGCTTTGAGAGCTGGCCATTGTCTTGGTTCAGTGGTCAGGTTTTCATACCTCTGATTTCATCTTTGGTTTTTAGCATAAGCTCTCAAATGGCAGACTTCAATTCCATGTGTGTGTGTGTCTGTATGAGTTAGTTTGTGTTTACTGAAAGTCACCCTTGCCTTTTGAAACTTATGTAAACTATGGTCCATTTGGATGTCTGCATTGATTGACTGGGGCCTTCCTTGTCCCTAAACAGAGACTATCCAACATTGTAACGTGTGACCATATAGCAAAATGATTTAGGCTACCCGTGTATGGGCATGGACTCCATGTCATGTCAATGGCAGTTTGGGGCCGTTCTAAAATCTAGTAAAAATACAGTCTGGTACCCACTAGAGAGTCAGTGCTGTAGTGCCTCTCCTCTCCAGGCACTCTACAGTACCCTGAGTGTCTGGAGCTGCTAGACCCACTCTGGGGGAAACCGGGAAGGGTCAGGGGTCATGAAATGGAAAGGGTAGGTGGGGGATAGAAGGTTGTACACTCTGACCCAGCAGCAATGACTAAGATTGGGGGGTCAGGTGTTTGCATAGATTTCTGTGCAAAAGCCACCAGCCAGATCCTCTTATCTCTCACGGCTGGTTTTGTCAACATTAGATCAGAAGGAGAGGGGTTAGATGGGAAATGTAGTGATAGCTGTTTTGCACTGCATTGTGTAGTTTTTCTCCCACCCAATGCAGTGCCAGTGAGGGAAGGCACGTGAGACCGACAGGTGAGAGGGAATGTTGTTGGGTTTCCTTCTTGATCAGAAATTGGTTACTATTATAGACAAGGGATGTCAGAGTAAGAGTTTCTCAATGTAAGGGCTAAATGTTTGGGATGATTTTACATTTTAGTAATTTAGCAGACAGAGCAACATACAGGAGCAATTATGGTTAAGTGCCTTGTTCAAGGGCGCATTGACAGATTTTTCACCTAGTCAGCTCAGGATTTGAATCAGTAACCTTTTTGGTTACTGGCCCAACAGTCTAAACCACTAGGCTACTTGCCACCCTACTACATGTGTGGGTTGTGATGAGATTTATGATAGGGAGTGTATTGCAGTGTGGGGTAGTGGGTTGTGATGAGATTTATGATAGGGAGTGTATTGCAGTGTGGGGTAGTGGGTTGTGATGAGATTTATGATAGGGAGTGTATTGCAGTGTGGGGTAGTGGGTTGTGATGAGATTTATGATAGGGAGTGTATTGCAGTGTGGGGTAGTGGGTTGTGATGAGATTTATGATAGGGAGTGTATTGCAGTGTGGGGTAGTGGGTTGTGATGAGATTTATGATAGGGAGTGTATTGCAGTGTGGGGTAGTGGGTTGTGATGAGATTTATGATAGGGAGTGTATTGCAGTGTGGGGTAGTGGGTTGTGGGCATATTTTGGCAGTTGGGGCACTACAGCAGTAAACAACCCGGAGAGCCTCTTTTCCCGATTTCCCATCCCCCCTACCGGCCTGTCCTCTCTCGACCTTTTCCTTGTTTTGAAACTGATTGTCTTCTACCATCACAAAGACACTTGGTTCTGATTGATTAACAGGTACCAGAAGAGGGAGAGCACAGTGTGACTGGGGGTGGTAACGGGGTCTGACTGCAGGCCGACTGGCAACTTTACATCCCAAGGGGAAATGATGCACATATGCTGTTTGACAGAAGATGAGAACATCTCTGGTTGGAGGGGTCAGTTGCCAACGTACTGGTTGGTTGGTAAATGTTTACATTTTGCATGAAAAAGATTAGAACCCAAAGAGATTTTTGTTCACATAAATTCAAATGCACAAACACACACAGATGAAAGAAAAGGATGAGACATACAGTACATATAGGCAGCTACACCCACAGGCCTGTGGCTTAGTCCCTCTGATTAACTCCAAGGAAACAACCCGGCCTTGGAAAAGCAGGACAGCCACCAACAGGACCTTGTTAGTAGCCAGGCTGAGGAATGAGATTGAATGAGATTGATTGGAGAGGAGGAGTGGAATCTCCCCAGCACACTGCCCCCTACTGTCAGGATGTATATACATTGGGGAGGGGGAAAGGGTTGAAACAACACATGCACACAACCAGTGAATCCAACAGTGACAAATAGTCTAAAAACAAAGACCCCTCCAACGCCAAACTCCAACCCCACCCTTTTACCAAATACCCCCCTCCACCCACCCCCAGTCTTTCCTTCCTCCTCTCCCACAAAATCACAGGTCATTCCTGTAGGTTTCTATACAGTTATACAATATCCATGCAGAAAAAAAGGTTGCACCCCCCTTTCAGTGAGAGGTGCTGTTTTTTTTATATTTTAATAACATCAGGAGTACTTGAACACACTCAGGAACCTTCAAAAGTAACTGTGAAATTGTTTTGGAGAAAAGAGAACAACATGGCAGAAGAAAGCTTAGGATGAGTAAAAAAGGTCTTCCTTTGGTTGATATTCAAATGATACTTTTTTTGGAATTCGATCCAAATCCGTGTTTTTTTTGTCTTTGAAAAAACACCTCTCAAAGAGTTGAGCTAACACATGTGTTGAGTAGCTCTTATAGCACTCTTTCTCTCTTTCCTTCCTCTTATAGCACTCCTTCTCTCTTTCCTTCCTCTTATAGCCTTCTCTCCTGTCCCTTGTTCTTTTCCCATTTGAACTTCCACAGAAACATTCACAATGTCTTTCCTTTCTGAAAACATTAAGTACATGCCGTAGCAAAACAAGCAGGAAACAGACAAGAAAATGAGCAAACAAATTCAAAAATGTAACAGTATAAAGCTTCAAGTTACAAGTTCCAAAACTAACTATCATAGTATCGTAGTATCATAATCATTGTTATCATTCGCATTACTATTTTAAGTTAAATTACATAAACTTTACATGAAAGGTTTGAGGTATTTCAGAATTAATTGTCAACACATGCCTACCAAGTCTTAGCTCTGGCCAGGGGGAGAAGTTGATGTGTGAGATGAGTAGACAGGGTGGGGTTGGAGGGAGAGGGAAGTTGTGTCAGTCTATAATTGTCAGTGACTGTTCCAGTGCCCAGTGCTTCATTAGTTCTGGCACCAGGTGTGGAGAGAGAGAGTGGCAGTCAGTGGGGCGATATTACAACTACAACCTGGTCACTTCTGACTTCTGTCAAAGCCCTTAACCACCTCCCTTTCTGTTACATAAAAATATCTCTGTTGGGAGGGGTAAAGGGACAGAGAGCAGAAGAACACCAGGCTACAGAAACGAGGGCTCTGCGCTACTCCGACAGCAACTACTGTGCGGTAACAAAGCCATCGAAGGAATTCGAAGTAACATATTTTTGGTCTCAAATAAATAGTGTATAGAAAATGTTTTCTAGACTTCCTTCATGATAAAGTGCTTGGATTCTAGTGTATCAAGATGGAAAGTCAACATGAAAGAAGATGCTGACACAGCCCCCACGCCCTTTCTTTGGCCCCCCTTTCTGTCCATCTAATAATTAATGTAATGTCTATGTGTGAGTGTGTGTGTGCGTGTGTGTGTGTGTGTCCAGAGCAGTCCCACCCGTGGTTGAAGGAAAAAGGCACTCAACTCAATCTACATGGTAGCCACCTCCTCCTTTGTGGCACAATGCAGCCTGACTGCACTGTGTGTGTATGGAGCATGTCAGTGTGTCTAACTGTGTCATTGTGTCTGTCTGTAACAGCGTTGGGGCAGGGGGGGGGCTCTTTTTGGTGTGTCCCCCAGGCAGCATTGGACTGGCAGGCTGGAGTAATCTTTGGTATTCGTGGCGGTTTCACAAACCACTCAGCTTAGTGAGGTAGCCACATTGGTTCTCACTACAAACAAAGGTCATTTTTTTCAGCCACGGACATAGAGCTGAATCCTATCCTTGCTGAACTATGTACCACAAATCAATTGTTCTCATCGTACGAGACTTCAAACTCACTGCTTATAGCAAAGTGGGTTTACAGCCGTTCTATCAAACCATTTACCATGACAATGTTTTATCTAATCTGCACAGTTAATCTAACTATATTGTTGGAAATGCTACAGTTGCATTTTAAGACCATTCAGATAGCATCCATGTCCCAACTCCCCTTTAACCTTCAACCCCCCATACACACACATAACTAGAAAGGACGTATGGAGGTCATGCTGCGTCCCCTTTCCACAGCCAGTTTTGAGGCTCAGATTAAAGGGGTGCTGATGTACGGACCGCAGCCCGACATGAAACGCCATGAAAGAATACATCGTCCATCTCTCTGGTTTCTCCTTCTCTTGGGAGATATCTCCTCCTTGTCAATACTCACATATAATGCAAAAAAAGATGTCCTTCATTGGTCTCGGTCCTTGCATCCATCTTTTTCTCTTCTTTTAAAAAGTCCTTACATTTGTCTTTTTTTTATTTATCAACAAGGTGCCTTACTTATGCACGACAGAGCACAAAAGTAACAAGAAATATAAACTTTGTGTCTATGGTACTAATTACCCGCATCAATATTATAGAGTGTAAGAAAGAAAGAGAGGGAAAAGAGGGGGTAGGGGAAGAGGAGGTAGATAACCAAAGATAGAATGAAAGCGAGAGAGATTTTCCTCTGTTTCAAAATGTGTCCTGTATGTGTCGGTGTATTTTCTTTGTAACATATTGTGGTATCTTTGTAGTTTTGAGGTTTGGTATTGTATGCTTTAATAAAATCGGGTATATTTTTTTGTTTTCTAAAAAAAGCAGATTCTAATTCACTTAAAAGTTTATTGTGGGTTGCTATGGCACATACTGCCCATCAGTAGGAGTAGGGCACACTGTAGCTGTATGTGAATGCAATGCCATATTCTCTGATTATCATTAAGGCAGTTAGCATTGGCACTAGTTCTTGTAGCATTTGTGACTGTAGTATGTCGCGGCATGCCACAGACAATAACCATTGGGTGGGAATATCAAGTGGAAGATTGGCTCTTTTCCAAATCTGCTCATCCCTATTTTTGGTAAAAGACGGATGCATCTAAACTGTGTGTCATTCAGTTTCAAAACAGGAAGCCTCCCCACCATTTTTGCGTAAACGATGATGTAATACTAAATCTCCGTAGCACCTCAAATGTTTCTGCATCCATCATTACCCCTCTGTCCACTAAATTAAACTGAGACATATCTCTGTATCAACTGTATGTGTTTCTGAGTGTATCTTTTCAATAACCTGACGTGTATGTTGTGACACAAGGTAATCTATTTGCTTGGTGAGTGTTATTAAGGTAACGAATTTGGAGTGTTTACTAAAAACCTGCCTCTTCTTTTTCCCAGTGTATAGGTGGCTGGTTGAACCATCCCCTCCTCCTACTTCACCAGTCCTTGTTGGATGAGGAACAACAATAGGATAATGGCTCTCTATTGATCTGCCATCAGAGAGGTGCGAGGGCCTGAAAATGTTGTGCCATGGCCTCTCTCTCCCCAGCCCTGGAACACACTGAGAAGCTTCTCCTAAGAGGACTGCGGTCTGCAGCTTCTCCTATAACCAGCAGGGGGCACTAGGGCACCTTCAGTGCAGAGTAGACTGGACGCTGCTGCCGGGTGAGGCCATTGTGTCGCCACCTCCATTGAGTTCCCTATGTGCTCTTCTTACATTCTTTTCTGCAGCAGCTGTAATACAGTTGGCTGGACGCCTGCCTGGCCGTGTTGTCGCTTGGTTTCTGTATTGATCAGTGAAAAGCAGCTCCCTCCTGAACAAAGAGCATGTCCAGACATATCTCCTCCCCGATGGTCACAAACACAGACGCTTCTGCTTCTCCAAAGCAACGACAGTCTCCCTGCAGGCCTCCAACATCTGTGCAAAAATATAGACCTGGGCAGCCGGGCAGACCTGAGTATCTTTACTGCCAAGCGTCTTCTGTTTCACCTTCAGGAAGGGTCAAGGCCCTGCTCCCTCTCCCTGTCTGCATCGATTCATTTTTCAATTCATTAGTTTGCCGGCGTATGATCCGAGTGGCTCGCTGAAATGGCTGGCCATCAGGGAATACCTTTGGCAAAGAAGGAGTGGAGAGAGGGAGGAGAAGACTGGTCGAGCTTTTGTTTTTTCATGGGGTTGTGTTGTTTTCTCTAGGATGGTCTTGCGCACAGGACTGGGTTAGATAACAGGGCTGTGTGCTGTCAGGTTTATTGATGTTCTTTTGTCTTTGTTGAGAAATGTGAGTAGAGAATGGGGCTGAGCAGACTCATAGCAGACACAAAGGGGAGAGCTTGGAGGGATTCAGCAGCAACTACCTGGATAGGGAGGCTGGCTGAGGCTTGATGTTGCGATCGTTTAAACATAGCAACGTATCATGGTGCCTGTAGTGTAGATGGACTGACACCATCAAAAGAAACCCAATTCAATCAAAAAAAGATGATTGTCCTTGTGTGGACCTGACTACATGTTACCTTTACGTTTCACTTGCTTCATAACAGTCCAGTGGTGAGACTTTCAGATCGTTGTGGTTAAAGGTACGACTGACCAAGAGGTGGTTGCATGGAAGGAATGAGGCATCAACATGGTTATTGGGAACGGAGTGGGCTACAGGAGGTACTACCTTCCCATCCCCATGCCACCCTGTGGCTCCCCCCGGGCCTCTCAGGCTTTGGAGAAGGTGTTGGCCGAGGTGCCCGGCTGGCCGGGGCTGGTGCCGTGTTCGTCGTGCCAGCGATCCACGCAGCGGCGCCGGGCATTCATGAAGAAGTTGCTGACGGTGTTGAGCTCCAGGCCCAGCTGCTGGGAGATGGTGATCTGCATCTCCTTGGACGGGCGCTTGTTCTCTTTGAAGATGGCGATGAGTGTGCGGCGCTGCAGGTCTGTGAAGACCAGCCGCTGCTTTTTGGGCGCCATGTTGCAGTCTTTGTGCTGCTCCTGCTCCTTGCGCTTGCAGGCTGTAAGGGGTGGTAGAGTTGGGGTTGGGAAGACAAAAGGGAAGAGATAAACATAGCATAAATGCAGTGTTATAGTTATAGTACTGTAATACTATATGAATATGAGTATTTCAGATAGAGTAAATGGTGAGAGATGCAGAGGGAGAATTAGGGGAAGGTGTGGGAAATTAGCCATTAGCCAGACATAAAAACAGGTTTCAACAGCAGCAAAATAGATTGAGCTCCCTTATATTGCCATGTATTAAACTTGGTGCCCAGTGGGAATATTCCTTCCATCCTGCAGAGTGCAGACGGAGCTAGCCTGCGGTGAGCTGCTCTGGCTGCCTGGTGGAGACACTGCTGTTTGATTCAATATTAATGCAGTTTGGGTCGCAATGGGAGACTGAGTGACTGTTACACAAAAGTGAGCGTTTGTGTGTGTGTGTTTGTGTGCCTGTGTGTACGTGTGTGTATGTGCGCGTGCGTGAGTGAGTGAGTGAGTGAGTGAGAGACAGAGAGTGAGAGAAGGGAGAAAGAGAGCTTAGTGTGTGTGCATGTGTGTATGAGAGAGGGAGTGGTAGAGAGGGAGATATTGACCCACATTGCTGTAGGAATTGGGGGGTTCTCTACAGGGACGGAGGTCAGAATCCCCTCCAGCAGGTCTGCCGTCTGCTACATCAAACATAGAGCCACTGGAGCCCTGTCCATTGAGCTCTGAGGTGGTATTTATAACTGCCTCCAACACAAAATGGAGTGTTGAGTGTGTACTGACTTCTATGAGGAGCAATTTGAAGAGAAAACATCTAGTAATACTTAGAGGCACTAAATAAAAATGTACAGAATATGTCATGTACAGTAAACTAAGTATGAACTATGTATAAAGGTGAAATGAAGAGTGAAAACCCGATGAGACGGGTATAGATGTGGAGGAGGTGCGTTTCGTCCCTGAGGAATCAAGGCAGTGGGTTATTTCCCCTGCTGTTGCCATAATTACTCTCTTTTTCTACCTTTTTTCACTCCAATGTTCCTTTATTCCTTTATTCTTCACTTTCTCTGATGTGTGTGCGCCTGTGTGTGTGTGTGTGATTGTGCTGAAGTGGCTGGAGCAAGGCTTTGGCGCTGTGTGTCTAATTACAGTGGTCCAGAGCCCATTGATCAGCCATTGCGTGTCAAATCTGTTTACTACAGCCGTCTAACCTCCACACCAGCACATCCATCATATTCATGTTTCACATCAACACTACAGGCCTTTCCTACTCTACCCACATACACTATACACTGGGTCTGCACTATTGACACACTTGTACAGTGTTTAGCCTACCCCATTGACATGAATTTATAGCTCATCAGTTAGTGCTGCTGGTTTAGTTGTTGTGGTGATGATGATAGTTTCATATAGTCTGGATGTATCATCATTGTAGTTAGCTTGAGCAACAGATGACATTAGATTCAACAGGCTATTGATGTGTGTAGTGTATAATTATTAACACAGCTATCCACTCTTATCCCTCTCTCCATCCAGCCCCTTCATCTCATTATGTTCGAGTTGTACACAGAGCTCTGTGGGAGACTTTTGGCCCCGTTGTTTTATCGTCTCTTAGTCAGTCAGAAGGTGTCACTAGCGCTGTGCTCTGGCCGTATGCGGCCCCATACTGGGCTGCCTTGCTACAGGCGCTGGATTTAGTAATCAATAGCGATCGATCGATGAGGAAGGGGGCCCTGATTACTGAACCAAGCGCGCCGTAGAGAAGAAGAAAATCGATCACTGCAGCTTTTAGAGCTACAGTAGGCACAGAGACGGACATAAACTCATGCACAAAGAACTATCCACATTGGACTCATAATAGAAATGTATTTGGCTTTTATTTTTGGCTTTCAAGTTGGTCTACTCTTTCCGGCCTAACACCCTGGCAATTAGTCTACCCGTTCGTTACTTAGCTGTGGCTGCAGTGGAATCAGCGTAGTAAAATGAATAAATAGATAGGCTAAATATATACAATTATATTTTTTTGTTTATTCAATATATTTCCGTCCTAAACTTGAGAATTGTATTGGATAATCGCCTATAGCCTACGTTTGACGTGTGTATAAGGTTAGGGGGGAGTTGCTATTAAAGCAACTCATTCCAAACAGTATTGTATTAAGATACAATACTGTGCCTCATGCTTTGGCAGAAACAAAATGTGCTCTGAAATGTGTTCATATAAGATTGAAGGTGTATGTACCTACTCCTCTTATTAGTATTGACATATTGTGCAGAATACGAGCCTAAGTTCTCACATTTCTGTAAAATGCCATTTAACACATTTTAGAGATGGTAATCAGAGCAGCCATCAGAGTATAGGCCTACCCTACTCAATTAATCATCATAATTACCAATCGATACATTTGGGTCGGTATAGGGTTTACCATAATATAGCCTATGGGTGTCGGCTTTTGTCATGGTCACTCAAAACAATCTCACAATAGATGGGAGCATCCTGACTTGAACTCATTTGTATTGAACCACAATGTAAAGTCTAAATGTGTGTCAATATAAAGTTGAAAGTTGTGTAAAAACAAAAAATAGACTAACTTCTCTTTCTCTGGAAGTTATTACTGCTAGCATTACAGAGGTTACGGGAAAGGCCCTGGGTGTTCAATATCGGTTGGTAGATTTGTGAATAATTAATGTGTGAAAATCAGTTCGTGCGATTAAATATGCATCAGAAGGAGAATGGGAAGAGGCGGGCCAGGGACACAAAACATGCAGGGAAAGGAGATGGATGCCAAATAATCTACAGATACTAATCGTGTCGTGACGCGCCATGGAGCAAGCGTCTTTCGAGTTGGTTAATTGTAGGTTTTATTTGCTAAAATTTTGTAGAAACAATGGTTCTCATAAACCGCTATGTAATTGCACTTGCCTACGAAGCCTGTTATTCGAACTTCGCAGTTCCATGTTTATCCAAAAGCCATCCAAAGGCCATGTTGCCAATCTTGTGCTGCCTTTCTATTTGTGTGAGAAAAACAGAAACCTACTAGGTGTAAAATAAAGTTCGTGTCAAAAGATAGAAGTAGCCTAATCTTTAGACATTGAAATCACATTGGATCTATGGAATGAACGACATTTTGTAACGAGTTTTTGTTATTGGCCATGCAGAATGAATATAATGCCCCGTAGGGCTTTGATCATCTAGTCCTACAATATAGCTAATAATGTCTAATAGCCGTGGCTAAATATTTAATGTCAACAGTCCTAAATGTAAAACACATGTCCGTTCAGGACTTCTGGTGAAAGTGTATAGGGTGTATGGTCTACTCTAGCACTAGACTACCGATGTAATTAATCTACCAATAAACATTTTTACTGGCTGCGGTTCAACATCATACACACTATAAAGCCACCTTCAAGTCATGCTTCCATTGCCCTTACAGAAAAGAACCCGAGGCACTTATCTCTGCCTTATAAGCACTGCCAGTTGGCATGTATCAATGTGTTATCTAAAACTCAATTATTTCCCCCTGCAGGATTCTAGATGCCACAGAATCGGATGCACCTTTTCTCCAGACCTTGAATAGTGCTGTAAAATGGGACGTGCAGTATTATAAAGGAATGTTTTTTTGTTTTTCACTTATGTTGTGTTGCACAAAGATTGATAGTATGTGTATCGACTGGGCTGCACTTTAAAGGCTAGTTTGTACAGTATTTATTCCATTCAGACCGCAGGGCAGTGCCAATGTTTCCCAATGCAAAGTACTTCCAACTCAATACTCCTTAATGTAATGAGGCAGAGTTGATGCTAATATACTGATAACTTGATACAATGTGTTTGTTTACCTTGCACACTGCTCTGCTGCAAGGCATTCCCCCACAACTTTAATGACACTTTGAAAGTCACCCGGCTCAAATCACTTGATGGAAGAAGAATGGTTCTAACTGCAGTTCAGGATCAATTCAATACGTTTTCATTTGACTTTTTTTTTTGTTTAATAAGTTATTGATAGTTCATATTTTACCAGTCATTAGGCTTCCATTATATATGAGATCATCAGTCAGAGATTTCTTTGTGTGCAATATTCACCAATCAAATGTTTTTTTTTTGTTTGCTTTAATATTTGCTCTTAAATAGAAGTCAAGTGAGCACTTCCTTAATCACCTTAAGATAAATATTAGGAAGTATGCAGGCCCAGAACCTGATATAATACAATATGTACGTACCTCATTACTTGTGATAACAACTGTGCCATTCACAGTTGCATAATTCCTTTGAAAACAGTGCTCAAGTGTTCAGATTGTCGATGGAAACATTCAGATTATTACCAGTAATGTTTAACTGAAGTCAAATATGACTAAATTAGTGTCTTGGCAAATGTTGTAGACGTCATGCTTAAATTGATTAATAAAGCATATCATAATTGGCAACAAAAGTCAGTGAAAGTTGCACAATGAAATATGGTGTCATTTCCCAGTAAACCGACTGCAGGGGAAACGTAGGAGTGCCCATCTATAGATTGCAATAGTGTTATAAACTCTACTTTTGTTTTATGATTAAACATTTAGAATTGAGTGACACCTCATTACTTTATTTTATGGACTCTGTCGTGTTGGTGTTTCCCTGATTTAAGAAAGGCAATAACCGAATGATTCTTCTTGTTAGAGATATACAGTTAATGTGAAACAGCAATACAAGTACTAGTGCAACATGTTTGCAAGAGTGGGATCATGTTAATACATTGACTAACTTCGCTGAGATTGGTTTGATCTATACTTAAGACTAGAAAATAATAATAATAATATTTTTACATCAAGAGGTCTGTCAGGTCTGTGAGCTTCTTATCTAAATCCTAAATAACAACAGGTGTATCTCAAATTTGGACGACATTGTCAGTTTATAAATCATTTGATGTAATGGGATTCGTTGTAAATTAATTGTGAACTTATTTGATGTATATAATCATAACACATTTGATCTCATTGTTATTATTTTTAGGTTATACCTGAGTTACTAATCCCCAATTTTAGTAAAAGACACTTCATGCTTCCAGATGACTTTAAAAAAAAATAAACAAACAGGTAGGCCTATATAAATAAATAAACACATTTCTGAAATAAATAAATATGTGAGCGTGTGAAATCTGTCTCAGCAGCCAGGCTAGAGGTGTGTGCTCTGTCGGATTTGAAGTGGGAGAGCAGAGGGGGTGGGGTATGGTGGGGGAATCGATAACTAACCGCACCGTTCAGCCAACCGGTCTGCCTGGGATCGATGGCTTGAATGGGGCTGATCTGAAATTGGGTGCGGTGCGACTCTCTCCCGCAGAGGCCGGGCTACTGCGGGCGAGAAACAGTCACTATGTCAACCATGGACTCAACCTGTTGTTCATAATGACTTACTATGAATAACTGGCATGTAACAAGTCATTGGGTCAGTGTAAGAGGTGGACATGCAATATGCTTTTCAAATCATTAATATGGGCTGTTATTTAGTTTATTCCAATAGGGATTATCACCTCATCGTTTTCGATTATTTAATTGCAGTTATATTATGTTGATATTGTGAAGGTGGGCAGTCTGTTCTTGTGTGATCGTACTTATGCACATGTTTTGCATAGCCTATCCTATTCTTAAGTTGTTTTATAGCAACAAATCTGTATAGATGGGTTGGTTAACAGAAATACACCATCAAGCGATATATATAGGCCTACAGGCCACAACATCAAATAGACAATGAAAAACTCAAATACCCTGGCCCAGAGACTATGTTGAGGAATGTTGTTTTACGTTTTAAAATAAAATGAAGACAAACAGTCAGTGTTATTTCATTGGCAGTATGGATGATTTACCACAGGAAACCACGCATATCTTTTTTGAGTGAGTTATGTGCCCAACATTAACACTGCGTACCCGCCTATCAGTAAGGGAATCTTGTTCAAATCAAATTGTGTTTGTCACATACACATGGTTAGCAGATGTTAATGCGAGTGTAGCGAAATGCTTGTTCAAACGTCACAGTGGTGTTTGTTCTTCCGCACTCATATAGGCCTACTGTTCCTGGCATGTTCAGAACTTTAATTTGCTCTATAACGCCAAAAAACCATATTGCTTAGGCTTAGGGTACCAATCCTACCTCTGTTTATTATGTTAAACCTTAAGTTGATTTACTTTACGTCACTCTTTGAGTATTTTTCTTATTTTTAGTGATTTATGGGAAGGTCCGACCGAACATTTTTATCACTGAAGCAGCCTGCTAATCATCTCAAAGGTCAATTTTGATGGATTTAATTCTGCAGTCAGCTGAAAAAACAGTGCAGATGAGAACTTGTATGGAAAATGTTATTCAACCAACGAGGCAGCTCAAATGGCTGCAAATATGACTAAACAGTAGCCAATGTAATAAAAGCAGAATTGTAGTATCAATAAATACTACGACTAGTAATAATTATTATTATTATTAGAATTAACAAGTCAGAGTAAATTGAATTCAAATTAATCCAATATTTTATCAATTATATAACTATAGTCTATCGAACAAAAGCGGAGCATGGTAAAAAAAAAAAACAGTAGGGCTTGAGGTCACATAACATGTGGGTGTGAGTTGCGTTAATGAAATTGGAGACGACCTGTATCATTAACGTCTAAAACACTGCGAACTATGGCGTGAAAGTATCAAAAATGGCAACAACCGTGTGGCTAGTTTAGGTAACATAATTATCTGCATTGGACCCAAAACAAATGAGCTAAAGGAGCCTGCCTGCGTTATATGATTGAGATATACACCGTGGTGTAATTATTGTGCCTTGTGACAATCCTGAACGAATAGTAATAAACCGCAATTAATGCCATACATGGGAATTATTGACATACAAGCACACGTACACACATACACATATTAAGTGTGTTAATTTTGATATTGGATTATTGAATGTGATATATGCATTTTATGTAATTATGTATATATATATATAGCTTCTATAAGCAACAACATTTTTCATTTGTAGCCAATAGTAGAAAAGGGGTCTAAAGATTCCGGATTAGTATTGGCCTGAATAATCAGAACGATAGCCTCACTGAATTGATATTCAAACATCAATTCACATTTTTATATTGGACTCCACTCCGTTTGTTTATTTCGCATGTAATATAGCATTGATTATTTCATCAATTGATTTCACGGTCGTTTTGTTCCTTTGTTGATTTGTGTGGGTTTGCCCAACTGGAGTTTCGGGTTGCATCTGTGGGTACTGTGTGTGTGTGACTGCGGTTTTCTGCGATCGGCTGGTGATCGACCCAGGTTACAGTCAGTGTATTTGAGCGCATGCAGGCTCGGCTCTCTCAGGTTAGGCCGTTTGGACATTCAAATATTTGTCTTTTTCAGGCTCTTTAATGATTTATGTATTCAATAATATGTCCGTAATATGATCACATATTTGTTCATGTGAAATTATGGTTAATAACAATTAGTCCCAACTTTCAGTTTTCCGTCTTCAATGAGTCAAGCTGCATGCTCTTTGGAATTACTTGTCTACTATTCAACTCTGAGTTAAATGAAAAGTTTAAATGTTGAAAAAAAATGTGTATGGCGTAAAAAAAAAAGAGGCGTAACATTCCCGTGTTTTCTATTTGGTTTGACTGTTCATACCACTGTAAAATGTAGACACAACCATGTGTTATTGTGCAAATCATCTTGATACAAGCACAACATTACGCCCCTCGACTGCTTATTTATCTCTTTGCTGTGATCCGACAATAATCGATTAAGCCAATTCTGTCTGCAGATGATTATTGGCATGCAGTGCCCGAACACGTTTTATGGTAATCGGGGCCCAATGTGACCCTTTTCTAAAGTCAGTTTTAATCATAATTTTACAAAAGCATACTCATAAAACTTATGATTTCTATCATCCGTGATACTGCCTTAGAATTTGTATAGGCCTATTGTCTACAACCGAACCTGTAATATGCAAACATGGTTGTGTTCATTAAATCACCATGAATTCAGTATTGGTCTATGCATGAGGCTGCTGTCATTGCATGTTGCCATTCAATTATCAGTGCAGCCTAATTTGTTGGCTATTGGCTAATGCTGCCCTACTATTAACCTATTCGTTCAGGCTTAAATGGGGATGTGTGCATTTTCTCTCCTTCAAAGAATTGCGTGGGCATTGTCTTTCCCTTGTTCTTCGAATGTTGCACTATTCGCCTTAGATCGGGCATTAAACAAGCCATTATCGGACCTTTAATAACCAATGTCCTGTCTGGCGTCAGATAAGCGTCTACTGCTAACAGGAGAGAGAGAGCATTTCAGCACCACTGCGCAGAGATTTACCACCAGGCCCCGGCTACGCAGGGCGCACGCGAAGTGCTGTATTGGACAGTATACGCACCCATAGAAGTGGATGCAGTTGACTTGCATGAGCTCAGATTCCATCATCACATGCACGCGCATTGGCTGGTTGATTCTTGTTACAACATTTTCACACTACAAATACCCATTTAGGCTACAAACAACACAACGTGAAGGTTGGCTTGATGTATAATGTTGTCTCGTTAGCTACTCATTCCACTTCACCAAAATATTTTGGGAAATCGATTAAACCCAAAACGATATGCCTTTGTTTCAGCCATATGCCAATTCACGTGTTGATAATTTGAGTCACAGTTTACTGTGCCAAAGTGATTTTGGATAGACTATTCAATATGCCTAATAAAACATATGATAGGCCTACAAACATAATACTTTTCATATTATCTGGCAGGGAAATGTTGCTGTGATTTCAGGCTACAACAATGATCCTGTAATTCAGCAAATGGCTTCTCTTACTGTTTTATATTTGAAATCGGTGACGCAACGTCATTTAACCCTTAGATGCTAGCCTCGTGCTCACAGTTCAGTCTCCTAGCAATTTGATTTAAAGGTCATTCTCTCCTATCGATCCGGTTTGGCGAGGGGGCGACGGAAAAGCGAGGAATTGATCATCTAAAATAGAATAGACGGTATTCTAAACTGTAGGCCTATTGAGGCAAACGGGTTAGATATACTTATATGTGCTGCATTTATAATTGCATGCCCCCGTGTGAATTCTCTCTGCCCGGCTGTGTGTGTACTGTGTGTAGCCTGTGTGAGCATGTACATACAGGATGAAAATTTGAACGATATTGGTCCCTTAATATGCAGCAAGAGTGCAGCAAGGCTACTGTACAGCGTGAGTGGGGCGCAGGCAGGTGCGACTGCCCACATTTTCTTGTGTAAGGGACGGAACAGTCCTTTGTGTCAGAGCTTTACTTTATCATTTATTGATCACTTTGTAATTTTCAGAGTAGGTCTGTCTGGGCATAGACCTAATCTCATTTTAGGCTATTCCCTTATCCATAGAATACTGCTTCACCATTTTAGTGAAACGTCAACATAGCCTCTGATTAGTGGAATACTAGTTAGGATTTGGTCGTGTGAATGCAAGTGCCAATGAAAGCATGCGTTTAAATAGTCATTCCGTTGTACGTTATGAAGGGTGAGCTGTTAATGGGGAAAATGGTGTTGCACATGAGCGGAGGGGGGAAGTGTTAGCGGGAGTAGGCCTATGCCTGCATGGCGCAGCTCCAGCGATGGAAGGGAGAGACCCGGGAATGGAAATCGATACAGATTCAGAGCTCGCCAGATCGGCCTTAACAATGTATGGCGCAGACGCACTCAGTATCCCGATCACATACACACATGCAGGCACATAGGCTACACTGGAAAAATGGGGAGCCGTGTCTGTGAGTGCACGTTCTCCATCACTATACTCAATTCGCCTCCTCAAACGCAGAAAAACAAATCAGAATTCGTCATCTGGCTGCATTGACAAACATTTTGAATGGATTTGAAGAATGTGAATAGCTTTTCATTTGTGCCCGGGAGAAAATGTCCCCCATTGTCCACAACAGCCACATGATTTCAGTGTGCGCATGCGTGCGCGCGTGCGCGCGTGTGTGAATCCCAGTAGACCTATTTACAGCACACATTGCTGTGCTTAACAAAATGCGTCTGTGAAACCGCAGCTGCATGATTCTCTCCCCTTCTGTTCCCCATGCCTATCAATTATTAAAGTTCGCATCGATCATTTCGCAAGCCTGTATCAACCCGTCTCTTCATGAAAAAGCCTGCTTTCGATTATTCTAAATCAATCACGCCTAAAGGCTATATTCAATCAACACCGCTAACCGGATGTCCGGGTTAGAACATAAACAACATTCTTGCATCACAGCTTTTGATTAATACGTTGCTGAGTGTCTTTTGGTTAAACCTTTAGCTTTTTTAAGTACTGGAAAAGGTGCATTCTTGAGAAGAATCTCCCAGCAAAGTGTTTTCCAGATTGAGAATATGGACCTTTTTCTAGGGACTCTGAACTATGTGTCTTAACATAGTCCACACAGGATGGTGAGACTGATCTGATTGTGACATTGTGTGATATTATTGATCTTGACATGTTAATGGTGGGTGAAGGACATACAGTATTCTAGACGCAGGCTATATGAACATGTCAAAATAAAGAATTTGACTCATCTGGGAGATGAACATAGCCGACCTCAACCATACATTGTTGTACAGTCTTTTATTACTACAAGCTCTCTATACACCCCACACATGGTTATCTGCTTAAAAAAGGAAGACACCTGTACCATGTCAGATATATAGTTGAAATGTATTCCATTTTGAATTTGCATCCCAATATAACACTTTAAATACTTCACTGATGATGGAAATAAAACAAAACCGTTTGACATAGAAACACCAGATTTTCAGCGTAAACAGTTTATTAATTATGAAATTATGACAAATATTAGTACAATTCCACCCATTGGTTCACTAGGTCACTTGACTGCAGGAAAGGGCTACAGCAAAGCCTAAATGCATTACCTCAAACAGGCCAACAGTACGGTTCATAAAGGCCTAATTTCCTCACCATGGACAGCGGTGATCCCAAATGAAAATGTTTTTTGTCGGTGGGGGTGAGCATTTCTGTAACAAATACACTTGGAGGTGGATAGAAATGCTAGTGGTGTGTGGAACAGGCTGGGTTAGTCGATGCTTAGGTACAGTGATGGCATTGGGATTATGTCCCAACTGTTTAGAGGCAGGCAGCCATTTTTCCGAGTATATGAAGGATGCGGATGACTGCTAGGTAATAGATTCATAAAATACTCCTTTTACTTATATTAGCTTTTCATGGGTAGCATAGCCATCTTAAATATTCCTCCATCCACAAATAGGAAAAGGTATGGGGACAGCAGAGAGGTTGACCTCCCTTGATGTGATTGTAGGCCTAGCCTCTAATGAAGTATTTTGTTAGAGAACAGAACAGAACAGAGAATAATCTCACCCCCAAAATCGAATTTTTACAAACGACACAATTTTTATATTCTCCCTTTACATTTTGGATAAATGAAATTGATGCTCTTGCGAAATTTTTCATTGCGTCGTATTTTACGCATGGGTGGTTTGGCAGGATCGAATCATTTTTGTTGTCTCTATTGTCTTCCTCTTGGCTCCCGAGTGTGTCTGGAACAATGCGTTGGTGAATACATGTTTACACAGATCCAGGCTGATTGTATAACCCAAACCCCAAAGGGTGTTTTGAGAGTGAGTTTGCCATCCAGTCTACAGATGTAACATGATTACAACAGAGAGAAAAAGGTGTGCAATGGGGGATTTTTCCAGTCTCTCCACCCCCTTCAGCTCCCGACACCCCCCACCGCTCTGGGAGAGTCCAATGGGAGAGAGTGCTGAGGCGGAATAATTGATAGATGCACTGGCTATCGTTATCGATCACTGCATTATTGACCCGACTAAATACATTGAGATGGAGTGTGGAATTCAACGCAGATGCAAATACGAATTGTTTTGATCGTAAATGCAATCTTTAAATGTCTCTCAGACATTCCGTATCTTTCTCGACACAATCCAAGTTGTTGTTTTTACTATAATGCATCCTTGTTTGCGTTGGTTCAACATTTCAACATATACACTTTGTGAGCTTGTTTTTGTAAATTAGCTGTCCTAAAAAGCCAATCAGCTGATCAACGTGATCAACGTAATGCGTTACGAGGCACAGGTTGGGCAGCGTAGCCTAGTGGTTAGAGCGTTGGACTAGTAACCGGAAGGTTGTGACTTCAAACCCCCGAGCTGACAAGGTACAAATCTGTCGTTCTGCCCCTGAACAGGCAGTTAACCCACTGTTCCCAGGCCGTCATTGAAAATAAGAATATGTTCTTAACTGACTTGCCTGGTTAAATAAAGGTAAAAAAAAAAAAAGGTTGGACTTAATTGCCATACTATAGGTTTGCACTGTAGTGAGATTCACCTTGCCCTCCACTCGGGGACAACGCAGCACACATTTGTAACCATGTGTTTTATGGTGTGCGAATAAAGGGCACGCAGCCCCCCTCATTTGACTACATCGTGCTCTGCGTTTAATTTCCTGGGGAAGATTGTCATGTGAGTGTGCAGACACTGGCATTTTCACATTAGCTAAGCAGGGAAGCGGCATTGATTTGTGGGACTATGATGAATTTGGAATAGTAATTTGAATGTATTGATTGATGTGGCCGAACGAGAATCCGCACCCTCCCTTTTAGAATCCTAACTCCCACTCCCAACCCACATGCGCACAGTGGATAATGGCGAATTGAAATGCAATAAGTAAAATGTAGCTCCCACCATTTACATACCACAGTCATTTGTCATTTTGCCTGCGAGCAACTGACAGCACAAGGTAGCTCACATGACAACAGGCAGCACGTCAGGGCCAGAGGATAACCACTCGCTCGCAAAGAGCGCAGCTATTTAACAATCACAGCCATAATCATAAGCATAACAACAATAACCATAACAATCACGATAATATCACTACTACGAATGATATTGATTGATACTTGATAATAATTAATGATTCTTGCACTATACCTATTAGGCCTATAGCCTGTAAACTAATGAAGTATGAAGAATAGCCATCGGGGTTACAAATGGAGCACAGGCGTATCAATTCTAAAATGAATGCATACGAACGTGCATGCATGCTACACATACACCGGCATACTGTAGGTCTACATGCATGCAGAAATAAACATGTATGGGAAGTTATGTGCCATAGCTCCAGTTTTGTGCCTTCAGTCCATTCATTGAGAGGTTTGTATCATAGTGTGTGTGTGTCGGGGGGCTTTAAAACCCCACTGCTCAATTAGGTTTAACAGCAATGGCACTTAAAGAGACAATTGAAGAGTGTTTAAATCTTTATTTACCAGAACCCCACTAAATGCGGAACAATTTACATGCCATTAAGTGCTTTTCAATAGGGCATTGACTGGAACTAAAATATGCCACTATATCTGCTTAATTGAACTGTCCACTGAAATAAGACAGAGAAGTACTGATTGGCGTTTTGAAGCGCGTGCATGTCCAAACGGAGTCATTTGGAGAAACATCAATGAAAGTGGCCCTCACTTCCAACTCGTTAATTATCTCCTAAGCTTTATATCTTGTACAAGAACACAATTTTCGTTTTTTTTTTTTTTTTTTTTTTTTGTCTTCTTGGAGCTTTCACCGCAGGGGCTTGGGATAGCCCGGTGGTCATTGTTCCAAACTCTTACCTCTCACTGGAAAAATGAATAAATTAACTGATGAATGAATAAATGGTTATAACTTATGAATTCAGGTAAATGTGGAAATAATGGATAAATAGTTCAATCGTAGCTATATAAACATCCCATCTCTCGAAATATATTTCTCAGTCTCAAAGTGGAGTGATTATAGCAATGATTGCCAATTAAATTGTACATTTCTGGTGCATTTCCAAACTTGAGACCAAGTATTGATTATGTTTGGTGTTCAACTAATACCAATAACATTATTGAAGTAAATGCCTGTAGCTTTTTTGCTTTGCCATCCTTAAGTAGGTTAGTGTAGGCCTTAATACTTTTTAGTTTTGTGCATTAGAGTTGCATAGACCTATCTAAAAACAACAACATTCTAGGCTGCTATACTAGGCCTATGTATTTTTAGAGCCACTACAGGCTACAACACAATGTACAACTTCGACTGTAGTGATATTGCTGGTGTTTTAGAGTTGCTATGTTGTAGATTTAAGGAAAGTCATCGTTCACAGTTCATTCTGACAAATTTTTATTTCACCTCCATTCAGTTCTTATTTTCATTACTTATTCATAATCACAATATCACTATGAAGTCTCTATTCCACCTATAAAAGGACTTGGAAACTTTATAAATAAAGCGTAAGCCGCAGAATGTTGAAAATCAAAGACAGGCGCATCTGTTTGTTGAGCTGTCTTTCAGATCCAAATCGATCATTTATCAGTGTTCTACTTTGAAAAGGGACGCGGGGACCCGAAGTATCGATTCGCAAGAGGTCACGCTCCCAACTCACTGCTAGGCCCTAGCATCTCAGACGCGCCTTGTTTGTGCCTCGCGGAGTAGACAGGGGAAGGGAAAGCCCACGAGAATTCCAGCTCCATTTGATACATAATACGCTGACAAAACGATATTTAACATGAGGCTAATGGAACGACTCAACACCAGAAGAAGAGTGAATATGTGCATTTTGAACTTCTGGTCAATAATCCCACCAGTGTAGGCCTAGATGCGTTATTGTGGCCCAAATTATACAGTTACAGAGAAGCACAATCAATTTGATTCAGGGCTTTCCCTGTTTGATTTCCTATTGTCTCTGGTCTAAACACCTTGTCGTGTGTGTGTGTTCCCCATTACGCGCGTGCGTAAAATTGATTCAAGTATAACGTTGGAAGCACACTAGTGAGTATTCAAAAACTTGAAACAAGTTCATTTCTATATGTTGTCTTCAAGTTTAACAGCTAATTAGAATATCACCTGCAGAGTAGACTACCACAGCATAGCTGCTGTTTACTCTGTCATACTTTATTATATGAGCATGAAGCAGTCAATCCAATCTGGATTTAAATATCTTTTCAAACAACCAATTCAACATGCTGGTTTAACAAAGTTTAAAGAATAATAGCCATTGTTCACTCCTCAAAGAATCTATGCTAACTTGTTACAGTGATATCTGTTTGAGTAGCGATTGATAGTCTCGCCACATTGAGATCCCTTCACATTTGGACGTCTCTTTACTCACCTGCTAGTCTGAGTGCCGACATTCTCTGGAACTCCGGTTCTTGCAGCCACTTCCACATCCTCCGGAAGGTTTCCCGGCCAGACTTGAGTTTACTCCAGGGTTTAGGGTTCCTCAGCAGGTCAGACAGGGTTCCCTGGGACCGACACAAGATCCGCTGGGCGAAGATGGCCTGGGGAATGCTGTAGCGCTTGAGTTCCGCCGTTATTCGTTGTGCAACCTCCTTGGTGTTTATTTCTTCCACCTGCCCGGACCCACCCTGCCCGCCCCCCGCCGTCTGCCTCTCCCGGTCAGAGAGCATGGATCCGTTAGCCTGAGAGTGCGGATGGCTGTGATGGTGCATACCGTTCAGGGATGACATGATCCCGGCCCCGTGGCCCCCAAATCCCCGGGCCAGATGTTCCTCGCTCCGGGACAGCATCGCAGCGTGAGACTCGAAGCCTCCCGAAGAGAGCATCTTGTCGTTAGAGAGGTGGGCTCCCTGACCATAGGCACCAAGAGTCTGCTGCGAGTTGTGCAAAGACCCGAGGCCGTTGGAGAGAGGGGACAGTGGCTGGCCCATGCCGGACATGTCTTTAGGGTAGTGGCCGTAGAGGTTGCTCATTGAGGCAAGGCTCCTGTCGTCCCGCATGAGCGTGAAGCTGCCGCTGACGTTACCGGTGGTGAGACGCTGATGGGCCGGATGGTGGTGAGCGTGCGGGTGAGGATGATGGTGAAATTTATCCGAGACGGTGGCTATGGGAGGCAGGTGCTGCAGCGGTGTCAGCGTAGTGTAAGTACTGCTCATGGTCATCCCGGAGTCGCAGGACATAGTCATGGCGGGGTGCAAGGGACCGGACAATGCATGGTCTGTGCGATACTCCCCAGCTCCCTCTAATATTGAGGCCATACTGGACACCATGGCTGACCGTCCGTGCGACACCAAGTTCCGATGCGACGCCAAGGACTGCCGTGCGTGGTGCGGAGAGTTCATTAAGTCAGCCGTTTGATGAGAATGAGATACGCCGTGCAGATTTCCAATGTTTTCCATTGTAAGTTCCATTGTTGAAATAATCTTTATTTACACCTCTCTCTCTCCCCTCTCTCACTCGTGCGCACTCTCTTGTTCCCTCGCTCTCCCTCTCCCTCTGTCTCTCACACTCCTTTCCAATAAAATGTTAACGATTTCAAAGCCAAGCCATTGATTGTAGTAGCCTCTTCAGTCAATCCAGCATGATTTCAAGCGATCAGTTGCCCGCGACAGAGCTGTGCCACCAACCACTGCTCACACTTCTGGTATGGTGCCTGCTTGTTTGTAACCTATTCCATTCGCTGTAGCGCACCACTACTATCGAAAGCAAAGGCTGTGCTTCCAGCGTGTATGTTGACGTGCCCGCGCAAATGTTAAGACGTGACTGTGCATGTGTGCGCGCACTGTGTTACAGTGTTAGCATTCAGTCCAGAGGTGGACTGACCATCTGGCATTTTGGACAAATGCCAGATGGGCTGTTCCATTTTTAGCCCAGTGGCGCTATCTGACTTGGGTTTTATGGCCAAAATAATCTTGAGCTGGCTAATAATGGGGACCTCAAGGAAAAAAATTGACCGGTGTGGGTGTCTCGGGTGAAAAAAATGGCTAGTGTGGCCACAGCAGAAAAAATGGACAGTTGCCGTTAGAACTCCCAGGGCCGATTTCTGGTCCCAGTCCTCCCCTGATTCAGTCTGGGGCTGTCTGACATCATTAGCCCTTTGTCAGACAGAGGTTTGCTCATGTTGTAAACTAATCCTGGAATTCCTCAACAAGATTACATTGGACATTTAAAGAGATAAGAGACAGACATGTATCTTAAGCAAAACTGCAAGCCCTCGCCAAGCAACATTTACCTTGAGCTATTTGGGAGTCCTGGATAAGAGACTTTGGTTTAGCCTGATAAAGCTGCCTAACTTGGCACCAGAACATGTGATTTCTCAAAGGTTAAATATTAATTGAAATGCTTAACATCATGCTACTGCCATGAATAAAAGCTATGTTCTTCTAAACAATCTTGCACTTCGTAAAAAATTGCAAGGTAGCCTATCCACCTTGGAGTTTTCAGTCAGGAGAGGATGCACACATTGTTTATTTCACACACATGATATATGTTTTTTAGAATGCAAATATAGGGATAAGTCATTGGGAAAATGCTATGCATTTTGTTGTGTGAAAGACATACAGTGCCTCCACAAAGTATTCACCCCTTCACTTTTTCCACATTTTTTTGAGCTTCAGCTGGAATTTAAAATAGATGAAATATAGATTTAAAAAATATTTTTCGACATTTTTACAAATGAATGAAAAGCTGAAATGTCTTGAGTCAATATGTATTCAACCCCTTTGTTATGACAAACCTAAATATGTTCAGGAGTAAAAATGTGCATAACAAGTCACATAATACGTTGCATGGACTCTCTGTGTGTGCAATAATAGTGTTTAACATGACTTTTGAACGACTGCCTCATCTCTCTACCCCCACACATACAATAATATGTCAGGACCCTCAGTGGAGCAGCGCATTTCAAACACAGATTCAACCACAAAAACCAGGGAGATTTTCCAATGCCTCGCAAAGAAAGACACCTATTGATATAGATTCAATTAGTCCAAATTAAAAAGGAGACGTTGAATATCCCTTTGAACATAGTGAAGTTATTAATTACACTTTGGATGGTGTATCAATACACCCAGTCACTACAAAGACACAGGAGTCCATCCTAACTACATTGCCAGTGAGGAAGGAAAGCACTCTGGGATTTCACCATGAGGTTAATGGTAACTTTAAAACAGTTACAGAGTTTAAAGGCAGTGATAGGAGAAAACCGGGGTTGGATCAACAACATTATAGTTACTCCACAATATTAACCTAATTGACAGAGTGAAATGAAGTAACCATGTACAGAATAAAAAATATTCCAAAACATGCATCCTGTTTGCAACAAGGAACTAAGTAATACTGGAAAAAAATAGGCAAAGCAATTAACTTTTGTCCTGAATAGAAAGTGTTATGTTTGGGATAAATCCAATACAACACATTACTGAGTACCACTCTCCATATTGTCAAGCATAGTGGTGGCTGCGTCATGCTATGGGTATGCTTGTAATCATTGTCTAGCAATGATCAACAACCAATTTAACAGAGAATGAAGAATTTTGAAAATAATAATTGGAAAATATTGTACAATCCAGAAACACTTTGAGATTTACCCAGAAAGACTCACAGCTGTAATCGATGCCAAATGTGATTCTAATATGTATTGACTCAGGGGTGTGAATATTTACAGTGCATTCGGGAAAGTATTCAGACCCCTTCACCTTTTCCATATTTTGTGACGTTACAGCCTTATTCTAAAATTGTTGAAAATGTTTCTTTCCCTCATCAATCTACACACAATACCCCATAATGACAAAGCAAAAACACTTTTTTAGAAATGTTTGCAAATAAAAAAAACATACATTCTCCTTGAAAGGTATAGGCAATAGGCCGTATGCAGTGATTGTGCCAACAGTTGGACGCTATACACTGAAAAAAACAAAGGTTCGTAAATGGTTCTTCCTCAGCTCTTAAGGTTCCTTCAAGAACTCTTGCCTGATAAAAAACCTTTGAGGTAAGTGTGGGGTTCTTGACATGGCATCTACGGTTCTTCAGAATTCTAAAAGGTTATTGAAATGTATGAAAGCCAGCAGATGTGTCTCTTTTATAGCACAGTGTTAACGAGTGTTGATTTTTCCATGTAACATTTCTAGTGTTGATTCAGGAGTTAAAGTGACACTGTAAAAAGTTAAATTAACACTCAGTGGTGAAAAAGAACGCCAGTGTTGGTGTTGATAAGCAGAGTTGTTTGTTTCAATATCTGTTTTTGCATGTACGTTGATTGAAAAATAAATGTTACGCTAATCAAATACAGTATAAATAAATTACATTTTTCGAAACTATTCCAATCTGTTACCTGGACTTTTTGCACCCGTTACTGAAATGGTTGTTCCAGTTTAGATGTTTAAGGTAGTCTGATATCTTAGTCTTCCCAACCCTTGTAGCCATTCTGAATGCAGGTGAATGCAAATTCCAAATGTTGAATATCCCCAATCTGGCCGGATTCCAATAGGAATTACAAATCAAATCAAATTTTATTTGTCACATACAATTGGTTAGCAGATGTTAATGCGAGTGTAGCGAAATGCTTGTGCTTCTAGTTCCGACAATGCAGTAATAAACAACAAGTAATCTAACTAGTCAGCATAATGTGTTGTGCAGGTCTGATGTGACCTGTGAACTATGAGTTTCAGGCCACTCTATTATGGTAGAACTAGGCCCTCAAAAGAAGGCCTTATGAAATCTGTATTGTATTGTCTTAAATAATTTTATTTGAATGTCAACATTTTCACTTAGGATCTCACTTGGTGAAGGCCACAGGACTAAACATGTATATTGAAGAAGGCACGACAGCGCCTCTTCCCCCTTAGGAGGCTGAAAAGATTTGTCATGGGCCCTCAGATCCTCAAAACGTTTTACAGCTGCACCATCGAGAGCACCTTGACTGGCTGCATCACCCCTTGGTATGGTAAATGTACAGCCCTCGACTTCAAAGCGCTACAGAGGGTGATGCGGATGGCCTGTACATCATTGGGGCTCAGATCCCTGCCATCCAGGACCTCTATATCAGGCTGTGTCAGAGGAAGGCTGGAAAAATTGCCAAAGACTTCAGCCACCCAAGCCAATGGAGTCAAAACACACAGTCTCACACACACACACACACACACACACACACACACACACTTTTACACTTATCATATGATGTTTCTACAATGTTCTTTATTTAGCCCTTTATTATTATTATTATTATTATTATTATTATTAATATTATCTATCCTGATGCCTTGTCACTTTACCCGGCCTTCATGTACATATCTACCTCAAATACCTCATACTGCTGCACATTAATCTGGTACTGGTACTCCCTGTATATATTTTAATTCTTGTGTTCTTTATTCCTCTTGTATTACTATGTTTCTTTGTTAGGAAGGGCTCGTAAGCACACATTTCACAGTGAAGTCTACACCCATTGCATTCAGTGCATATGATAAATACATTTGGATTAGATTTGTTTTTTAATTAATGCAACAACCATTTCAAACACAGTCATGGGTTGTACTGGTAACTCTAAAACTCAATCCAAAGGCACCCTGGGGAATATGCAAATAAGTCTTGAAACCCTACAGCAGGGATATTCAATTTCTGTCCTGGAGGGTCGAAACATTTCTGGTTTTGTATTTTTGTATGGTTCTTCAGAGACCCTAAAACGGTTCCCCTATGGCATCACTCTCAAGAACCTTATTTGGATCCAACTTGCACCTTTGGTTTTAAGAGAGAAGGCTACTGGTGCCTCACCTCACCTCACCTCACATTATTCTTGGTCTTTGGCCTGATTTCCTTCTTTAGGTCAAAAATGGGAAAAAAAGGGGCTAATCCTTAAGAGGTTTTAAAACTTGCTGCCTGCTGAAGTCAATCCTAATTCATCAGTGTCAATGGATCTATAAATCAGGGTGCGATTCATCAATAGTGCAGTAGTAAAATATACAGACGCCAAAGGTGCTTCTTTAGATCACGAGAAACATCAGATGTGGGATTGTAGAAAAGGCTTTTTGGGTAGGCGGTCCAAATTTTGAGGACATTTTACTCGTAGCTCCACTTTAAAATGGGATTTAGTCTGTCAGGTGATTACCTCAATGCGTAAATAATTATTGTGGCCAATTTGTCTTGATTTTCTTTGCCTGATTTGTAAATAACATGCCTAGCTCTGTCAATTCTCAAAGACTATCGGTTTCAAATGACATTATTAATAGTTCTCTTTTGCATGTGTAACTCTAGATTTGTGTATATAATCAAATATAGCTGTGTGCTTATGCAGAAGTTAATATGCAACAGTATTTTCAGAAACAAATGATTACTGCTAGATTGTTGTTATTTTCAAAACTTCCAATAAACAGTAATCTCATGTAAACAACTAAATACAACCACTCAGAAATAAACCTATGGTCATAGGAAAGGAAATCCCAGAAATAAAATGCCTATTTAAGCTGTAGAACTTTGTGCACAATGGCTTTGAAGAGCAGGGATGTGATGGAAGTGGAACTATGTTGGACACCAGATGATCCCTCGCTGATCACGTGATGACTTCAGAACCAGTTCCACCTTTAAGCAAGAGCAATGGTGTAGGATGTGCAGGTATCCATAATTCACCTAGTAACAGAGTTCCATATGACTAAAACAGTAGCTCCAAACACGTTCACAAAACATCCCACATGAATACTTCTGTGAGTAATACAGGACACGTCTGGATAAAGCAGCAGACGTAGAATAATTAAGGAACTTTAAAGGGGCAACTCACAATTTTACTATAGTTCTTTACTGGTACTATCAACTGCACTATGATATCCAAAAGTAACACAGGGTTACACTCTCCCCTGCTTAACATCGTTGTCCCGACAATCCAGTAACATGATTGTTCGTTTGAGCTAAGAGTTCTATTAGCTTTTTAATGACTTTACACTGATGCTGCATTAATTCACTTTGTTTTGTGACAAAATTGACTAAGAACCTCCCTAGGTCAGAGAGCTCTTTGAGATCCTCACGGTCTGATACCATAGGTGTGATTTCCGCCAGCATCATAGGATAACTCAATCTGTTGTGAGGTCTGCGCTCCTGAGTCGAACTTCTTGGAGCAGTTGTGACCTCCTCCACTGTCTCAACAGTGGACTCCACCCCATTGGGCAAAGATAACTCTTCAGCTTAAGGATCAAGCCTTAATGATCAAGCCTTAATGATCAAGCCTTTAATGGTGAGGATTGTGGTTCACCATTCGCAATATCACCTGCCAGAACTTCAAAATTCACTGATACACCCTTTCCCATGTCATGACTCTTATGACCACTTGGGAAAGGCTCCAGGATGTCTTCATCCACATCCTTATCCATCTCTCTAAAACATCACCTCCACGCTTCCGCATTCTCTGCCTGGTGTTAGGTGGAGTCAGGACGTTCACTTCTTCCTGCTGGTTATCATCAGGTGGGGACAGGAAGTCGCAGGGTCTTAGCACGTCACAGTGGAGGGTTCTTTCTGGGCCGTCGGCTCTCTTGGACCTCACCTCAAACACTGTGATGTCATCTGATATCTTCCGTACCACAATGTGCACATCAGACTCCCAGCGATCAGTAGCTTGTGTTTCTCTCGAATGCACTTCTAGACGAGCACTCTGTCAACTTAAGTGATTGTTGTTGCTATCACTTTTGAGTCACATCTGCATTTGTTGGACATCTGACTCTTCTCTGCAGATTTCACAGCCAACTCGTAAGTGTACTTCCAGTCATCTCTTAGCTGTTTCGTGTAGTTCTGATGCATGGTTGCATTGTGGCCAGCAGGCCTCACGCCAAAACAAAGGTCAATGCGTAACCAAGCTTGTGGCCCAAACATGAGAAAGAATGGAGTCTCACCTGTTGTGTCAATGCGAGTGCAATTGTATGCATGCACTACGGGTTCCACATAATGTCTCCACTCTTCTTTTCTCTTGTCACTCAGTGTGCCTAACATGTCGAATAAAGTCCTATTTAAGCGCTCAACAGGATTACCACAAGGGTGGTAAAGGGGTTGTTTGTGATTTCCAATAGAGCATATGTCCGCTATAAGCTCAAACTCAAAACTGGCTCCTTGGTCACTATGAATACTCTGAGGAAATCCATAATGTAAAATCAAACTCTCCCAAAGTGCTCTGGCGACTGTCTCGGTGGTTTGACCTTTAGTTGGGATAGCTAAAGAGTACTTTGTAAAATGATCTGACATTACTAAGATGTTTCTGGTGTCTGAATTGTCAGGTTCTTGTGAGAGAAAATCTATACAGACTAGTTCTAGTAACATATAGTGTCAAGAAAAAGTATGTGAACCCTTTAGAATGACCTGGATTTCTACATAAATTGGTCATACAATTTAATCTGATCTTCATCTAAGTCACAACAATAGACAAACACAGTCTGTTTAAACTAACAACACAACAACAACAATAACACGTTTTCATGTCTTTATTGAACACACTAAACATTCACAGTGCAGGGTGGGAAAAGTATGTGAACCTTTGGATTTAGTAACTGGTTGTCCCTCCTTTGGCAGCAATAACCTCAACCAAATGTTTTTGTAGTTGCGAATCAGACCTGCACAATGGTCAGGAAGAATTTTGAACCATTCGTCTTTACAAAACTGCTTCAGTTCAGCAATATTCTTGTGATGTTTGGTGTGAACCGCTCTCGTGAGTTCATGCCACAACATCTCCATTGGGTTGAGGTCAGGACTGGGCCACTCAGAAGGTGCATTTACTTCAGTGTTTTGAGTCATTGTCCTGTTGCGTCACCCAATTTCTGTTGAGCTTCAATTGGCAGACAGACAGCCTTTTATTCTCCTTCAAAATGTCTTGATAAAACTTGGGAATTCATTTTCCCATCGATGATAACCAGCTTTCCAGGCCCTGAGGCAGCAAAGCAGCACCAAATCATGATGCTCCCTCCACCATACTTTACAGTTGGGATGAGGTTTTGATGTTTTTCTCCACACATAGTGTTGTGTGTTCCTTGTAAAAAAAACTCAACTGTAGTTTTATCTGTACACAGAATATTTTGCCAGTAGCGCTGGAAAATCCAGGTGCACTTTTGCAAAATTCAAACATGCAGCAACAGGGTTTTTTGGATATCAGTGGCTTCTTTCATGGTGTCCTCCTATGAATACAATTATTGTTTAGTGCTTTACGTATCGTAGACTCGTCAACAGCGATGTTAACATGTTCCAGAAATTTCTGTAAGTCTTTAGCTGACACTCTAGGATTCTTCTTAACCTCATTTAGCATTTTGTGCTCTTGCATTCATCATTCTCTTACAGCCACTCCTAGGGAGAGTAGCAACAGTGCTGAAACTTCTCCATTTATTGACAATTTGTCTTACCGTGGACTGACATCAAGGCTTTTAGAGATACTTTTGTAACCCTTTCATGCTTTATGCAAGTCAACAATTCTTAGGTCTTCTGCGATCTCTTTTGTTCGAAGCATGGTTCACATCAGGCAATGCTTCTTGTGAATAGCAAACTCAAACTTTGTGAGTGTTTTTATAGGGCTAGGCAGCTCTATCTCCAATCTCGTCTCATTGATTGGACTCCAGGTTAGCTGACTCCTGACTCCAATTAGCTTTTGGAGAAGTCATTAGCCTAGGGTTGCACATACTTTTTCCAACCTACACATGGAATGTTTAAATGATGTATTCAATATAGACAAGAAAAATACAATAATGTGTGTGTTATTAGTTTAAGCAGACTGTGTTTGTCTATTGTTGTGACTTAGATGAAGATCAGATCAAATTGTATGACCAATTTATGTAGAAATACAGGTAATTCCAAAGGGTTTACATATTTTTTCTTGCCACTGTAGCTATGTTTTGATATTCACTAGGTTTTGCACTCAACCCTTGCGTAACACGCACCTCAGACATTCTTTATACTTCTTGTCGACTTCGAATGCCGTTCTAGGTCAGTAGAAGCGAGCCTTTGCAAGATCGAGAGTTCGGTCAGTACTGAGGTGTCCAGCTTCATTATGGATACATTCTACTGCACATTGCCTTAAGGGTATTACCATTTGGAAGAAAGATTCTCCACGCTGCTCTTAAACTTTTAGAAACATCATGCCTTTTCTGACAACAAACTTATCCCATTCTCTGAGCATTATCCAGACTTCGGCAGGCTCTTGCATCCTTTGTTTCTCACTATGCTTCTCACCTACTTCAAAACAGCATATTACCACTAAGAGGTGTGGGTCTTCCAGCTGAAGCTTATACCAGTCTTCTGCTGTTAAGTCAGGCAAGGAGCCCTCACCTCCTCCCTGTAGGCTGTCTCGTCATTGCTGGTAATCAAGCCTACTACTGTTGTGTCGTCTGCAAACTTGATGATTGAGTTGGAGGCGTGCATGGCCACGCAGTCATGGGTGAACAGAGAGTACAGGAGGGGGCTGAGTACGCACCCTTGTGGGGCCCCAGTGTTCAGGATCAGCAAAGTGGAGATGTTGTTTCCTACCTTCACCATCTGGGGAGGCCCGTCAGGAAGTCCAGGGCCCAATTGCACAGGGTGGGATTGAGACCCAGTGCCTCGAGCTTGATGAGCTTGGAGAGTACTATGGTGTTGAGTGCTGAGCTATAGTCAATGAACAACATTCTTACATAGGTATTCCTCTTGTTCAGATAGGATAGGGCAGTATGCAGTGTGATGGTGATTGCATCGTCTGTGGACCTATTGGGGCGGTAAGCAAATTGAAGTAGGTCTAGGGTGACAGGTAAGGTGGAGGTGATATGACCCTTGACTAGTCTTTCAAAGCACTTCATGATGACAGAAGTGAGTGCTACAGGGCGGTAGTTGTTTAGCTCAGTTACCTTAGCTTTCTTGGGAACAGGAACAATGGTGGTCCTCTTGAAGCATGTGGGAACAGCAGACTGGAATAAGGATTTATTGAACATGTCCATAAACACACCAGCCAGCTCTCAATCCATGTGATCTAAGCAATCTTGAAGAGTGGAATCAGATTGGTCGGACCAGCGCTGAACAGACCTGAGAGCGGGAGCTTCCTGTTTTAGTTTCTGTTTATAGGCTGGAAGCAACAAAATGGAGTCGTGCTCAGCTTTTCCGAAAGGCGGGCGAGGGAGGGCCTTATATGCGTCGCGGAAGTTAGAATAACAATGATCTAAGGTTTTACCAGCCCTGGTAGCACAATCGATATGCTGATAGAATTTAGGGAGTCTAGTTTTCAGATTAGCCTTGTTAAAATCCCCAGCTACAATGAATGCAGCCTCAGGATTTGTGGTTTCCAGTTTACATAGAGTCAAATAAAATTTGTTCAGGCACATCGATGTGTCTCCTTGGGGGGGAATATATGCGGTGACTATAATCAAAGAGAATTCTCTTGGTAGATAATGCGGTCGACATTTGATTGTGAGGAAATCTAAGTCAGGTGAACAGAAGGACTTGAGTTCCTGTATGTTGTTATGATCACACCACGTCCGATGCGTGAAGAAACCAGCTGGCTCTACCGACTCCGATAGCGTGTCTCAAGTGAGCCATGTTTCTGTGAAGCAAAGAACGTTACAGTCTCTGATGTCTCTCTGGAAGGCTTCCCTTGCTCAGATTTCATCAACCTTGTTGTCAAGAGACTGGACATTGGCGAGTAGTATGCTCGGAGCGGTGCGCGATGTGCCCGTCTCCGGAGCCTGACCAGAAGACCGCTCCGTCTGCCCCTTTTATGGCGACGTTGTTTTGGTTCGCCGGCTGGGATCCGATCCATTGCCTCGGGTGGTGGGCAAAACACAGGATCGGGAAAGTTGTATTTCGGGAAAGTTGTATTTCTGGTCATAATGATGGTGAGTTGACGTTGCTCTTATATCCAGTAGTTCCTCCCGACTGTATGTCATAAAACCTAAGATTACCTGGGTTACCAATGTAATAAATAACACATAAAAAACTAAAAATACTGCTAGGAACGCGCAGCGAGGTGGCCATCTCTGTCGACGCCAGAGTACATGTCTTGGTAATCTGACTGGCCCTGCGGCCTTCTGAATGTTGACCTATTTAAATGTCTTACTCATATCGGCTGCTGAGAGCGCGGTCACACAGTCGTCCAGAACAGCTGATGCTCTCATGCATGTTTCAGTGTTACTTGCCTCGAAGCGAGCATAGAAGTTATTTAGCTCATCTGGTAAGCTTGTGTCACTGGGTAGCTCTCGGCTGTGCTTCCCTTTGTAGTCTGTAATCGCGTAGTCCGACAAGCGTTGGAGCCGGTGTCGTACAATTCGATCTTAGTCCTGTATTTACGCTTTGCCTGATTGATGGTTCGTCGGAGGGCATAGCGGGATTTCTTATAAGCTTCCGGGTTAGAGTCCCGCTCCTTGAAAGCGGCAGCTCTACTCTTTAGCTCAGTGTGAATGTTGCCTGTAATACATGGCTTCTGGTTGGAGTATGTACGTACAGTCACTATGGGGACGACGTCCTCGATGCACTTATTGATAAAGCCAGTGACTGATGTGGTGTACTCCTCAATGCCATCGGAAGAATCCCTGGAACATATTCCAGTCTGTGCTAGCAAAACAGTCCTGTACTTTAGCATCTGCTTCATCTGACCAAAACCTTGAGACTTCCTGACCGAGTCACTGGTGCTTCCTGCTTTAATTTCTGCTTGTAAGCAGGAATCAGGAGGATAGAATTATGGTCAAATTTGCCAAATGGAAGGCGAGGGAAAGCTTTGTACGCGTCTCTGTGTGTGGAGTAAAGGTGGTCTCGATTTTTTCTACCTCTGGTTGCACATTTAACATGCTGATAGAAATGAGGTAAAACTGATTTACGTTTGCCTGCATTAAAGTCCCCGGCCACTAGGAGTGCCACCTGGATTAACGTTTTCCTGTTTGCTCATGGCAGTATACAGCTCACTGAGTGTGGTTTAAGTGCCAGCATCAGTCTGTGGTGGTACAGTTGAAGTCGGAAGTTTACATACACTATGTTGAAGACACAGGTTGAAGTCATTAAAACTCGTTTTAACTCGTTTAAATTTCTTATAAACAAACTATAGTTTTGGCAAGTCGGTTAGGACATCTACTTTGTCCATGACACAAGTAATTTCTCCAACAATTGTTTACAGACAGATTATTTCACTTATAACTCACTCTATCACAATTCCAATGGGTCAGAAGTTTACATACACTGAGTTGACTGTGCCTCTAAACAGCTTGAAAAATTCCAGAAAATGATGTCATGGCTTTAGAAGCTTCTGATAGGCTAATTGACATCATTTGAGTCAATTGGAGGTGTACCTGTGGATGTATTTCAAGTGCCTTGGTGCCTCTTTGCATGACATCATGGGAAAATCAAAAGAAATCAGCCAAGACCTCAGAAAAAATTGTAGACCTCCACAAGTGTGGTTCATCCTTGGGAGCAATTTCCAAACACCTGAAGGTACCACTTTCATCTGTACAAACAATAGTACGCAAGTATAAACACCATGGGACCACGCAGCTGTCATACCGCTCAGGAAGGAGACACCTTCTGCTACGAAAAATAAAGATAAAACTCTCTAGGTAGATAGTGTGGTCTACAGTTTATCATGAGATACCTCAGGCGAGTAAAACCTTGATACTTCCTTAGCTATTGTGCAACAGCTGTTGTTTACATAAATGCATAGGCCCCCGTCCCGTGTCTTACCAGAGGCTGCTGTTCTGTCCTGCCGATAGAGTGTATAACCCACCAGCTGTTTGTTCTTAATGTCATTGTTCAGCCACAACTCCGTGAAACATAAGATATTACCGTTTTTAATGTCCCATTGGTAGTATGAACATGCATTCAGTTCATCTCATTTATTTTCCAGAGATTGTTAGCTAGCAGGACGGAAGGCAAGGGCAGATTAGCCACTCGTCGCCTGATCCTCACAATGCACCCTGATCTCTTTCCACAAAGTCTCAGTTTCCTTCTCCAGTGAATAACAGGGATCTGGGCCTGGTCGGGTGTCTGTATTATATCCCTCCCGTCCGACTCATTGAAAAATAACTCTTCGTCCGGTTTGAGGTGAGCAATCGCAGTTCTGATGTCCTGAAGCTCTTTTCGGTCAAACTGTAATTGATGGTAGCAGCAACATTATGTACAAAACAAGTTACGAACAATGGGAAAAATATCAAAATATCATGGTTGGTTAAGAGCTGATAAGACGGCAGCCTTCCACTCCGGCGCCATCACCTCCCCAGTCAGCCTATTGTGTGTATTGACATTCATATTTCACAGCTTGGGATCAAAGAAATGGAGTATCAGTCTACTCAATACCCAATATATTTTTTCCCAACGTCCTCCTCATTTATCAGACTCCAAAACATCCACGCAGTATTGTTTTTCCTCTGGAATAGTGTTCAATACAAATAGGTTGACTGTAAATGTGGCTCAATTCACAGTTGTTTCAGAGTCCTGCAATAAGGGCTACGACGCTAATGTTCTCTGGGTGTCACTGAGTAGACTGATACCTCATGTCATTGATCCACAATCCATATGTAAGGCTGTACAGTGAAATAAGTATGCCCCCAATGCAATTCTAAAGTATAATACATCCAGTGTGATTTCAACAGATTTTTGGCAAATTAACAAATTATTGCCTTTTGTTGATTTTATATAACTACATACCAACCTTGTTTAGCATGATCTAGTCAATTATGGCATAATTCTACTATTTGTTTTCATTTGCATCACTGTCAATGACATACTTTTATTTTGAAGGCTAACAGCAAAGTCCACTATTGTGGCTAATTCTTACTGTGTCTAGCTTCACATAGATGGGTCCGACCACCATTAATCAAATAAGAACTGTCTTATAAATTAGGGTTATTTTAGATGATGACACCTAGCAAAACTGAGCAAAAAAAGAAATGTCCTCTTAATGTCAACTGCGTTTATTTTCAGCAAACTTAACATGTGTAAATATTTGTATGAACATAATAAGATTCAATAACGGAGACATAAACTGAACAAGTTCCACAGACATGTGACTAACAGAAATTGAATAATGTGTCCCTGACCAAAGGGGGGGGAGTCAAATCAAAAGTAACAGTCAGTATCTGGTGTGGCCACCAGCTGCATTAAGTAATGCAGTGCATCTCCTCCTCATGGACTGCACCAGATTTGCCAGTTCTTGCTGTGAGATGTTACCCCACTCTTCCACCAAGGCACCTGCAAGTTCCCAGATATTTCTTGGAGGAATGGCCCAAGCTCTCACCCTCCGATCCAACAGGTCCCAGCCGTGCTCAATGGGATTGAGATCCGGGCTCTTCGCTGGCAATGGCAGAACACTGGCATTCCTATCTTGCAGGAAATCACGCAAAGAACGAGCAGTATGGCTGGTGGCATTGTCATGCTGGAGGGTCATGTCATGATGAGCCCGCAGGGAGGGTACCACATGAGGGAGGAGGATGTCTTCCCTGTAACGCATAGAGTTAAGATTGCCTGCAATGACAATAAGCTCAGTCCGATGACACACCGCCCCAGACCATGACGGACCCTCTACCTCCAAATCGATCCCGCTCCAGAGTACATGTCTCGGTGTAAAGCTTATTCCTTCAACTATAAACGCAAATCCGACCATCACCCCTGGTGAGACAGAACCTCGACTCATCAGTGAAGAGCACTTTTTGCCAGTCCTGTCTGGTCCAGCGACGGTGGGTTTGTGCCCATAGGCGACGTTGTTGCCGGTGATGTCTGGTGAGGACCTGCCTTATAACAGGCCTACAAGCCAGTCTTTCTCAGCCTATTGTGGACAGTCAAGCCCTGATGGAGGGATTGTGTGTTCCTGGTGTAACTCGGGCAGTTGTTGTCACCTTGTTGTGCTGTGCTCACTTGAACAGGAAGGTGGCGCGGCGGTCCTTTGTTGGCAAATTTGATCATCAAACTCTGTCATCAAAGTCTGGCATTCTCTGGATTTTTGTTGCTTTCAAGACAACTGTGAACTCTGAAAAAAAGGTTAAATCATCATGACGTCAGTGATCTTCAGGTCGTAGCCAATTTACAATAGCGAATTGGAATGAAAGTTCAAAACGTATTTTCCCAGTTGTAGCTTGTTTTTTCCCTAGTTCCAGGTTGTCTAGAACTCACTAAAGTCAGATTTTGCAGTTCCGAGTTAAATTGGTATGAGCGCGTCACAAACATGCTTCATTGACAATGTGGCCAAAAGAGACCCTAAAAGAGACCCTACAAACCTCTTAAGGATCGGACCCTTGTTTAAATTTTTGCCTAAAACGAATGTATTTTTATCATCTTTGAAATGCAAAAGAAAGGCAATATAATCAGGTAGGAGTTCAGGCGCAATTTAGATTTTGGCCACCAGATGGCAGCAGTGTGTGTGCAAGGTTTCAGACTGATTCAGTGAGGTATTACATTACTACACTATTTTTTGTGTAAAGTCTGTTAGAAGTTTGCCCAAATGTGCCTATTGGACAATTGACACATTTCAAGTACATAACTATAGAGAACATACAAACATGCTATGGTAATAAAAAAAATCTAGTTTACACACTCCAAGAAATGTCATACATGATGGATCATTAGCTTATACACAAATTTTCACACATCTAGATGGCCGGGTGGGGTGGGTGGGTGGGGAGCCAGAGCCAGCGGTGGGGTCAAACTGTAGACCCCAGTTCCTACATTTGAATATAAAAAATGATTTTATCAAACAAAACTATGCTACATTTGAGCTTTTTTTAAATATTGTTTTATCTCTCTCATTTTATACCCTCAGGAAGACAATCAGAGCAAGATTAATGATTGTAAGTACGTTATTATACCTTCAGAGGTGAATGTTGCTCAAACCAGTTGCTGTGATAAAAATGTTCTGTTGTTGTGCCCTCTCCTCAATCAATAGCATGGTATTTTTTCACTGTAATAGCTACTGTGAATTGGACAATGCAGTTAGAATAACAAGAATTTAAGCTTTCTGACAATATAAGACATGTCTATGTCCTGGAAAGTTGGCTTTTACTTACATCATTCTAGTCACATTAGCAACAACCATCCCGGTTTAGCAACACTGATCCCATAGATGTTAATTCATCTTAGACTTGGGACCACCCAGCCACAGCCATTCCACTGAATAGCAGGCTAATGATTGCTTTGCAATGCTTGCAGTTGGCCACTAATTCCTTCCAAACCACTCATTGTTGAATTTGCAATTTCCAACTTGTTGTGTAATGTTTATGTCCAATGGCCGATGAGCACCGATACGTTTTATCTATAATTTCTCTTCATATGACAAGGATTAAAAAGGATTTGCCAGTAAATTGTCGGACTTGACTCATGATGATGACTGCTAGTTTGATCATTTTGAAAGTATGATGTTGACATGATCAGTCCAATCAAAGCTACTGTAGATGTAACGTGATTTGACATAATTTTATCTGTGGCCAATGACCTTGAGCCTTCTTGGATGGGCACCTCTAATGTAACTCTATGGCAGCACCCAAGGCGCTAGAATTTTTGAAGTCTACCCTTAGACTTGGCGGTGACGTAGTGTCCCCATGAGTGACAGAACACTGAGCCAATAATAACGCAATGCTCCATATTTTCTGCTGGCTTGCCCCACCACCACAGAAAGTGCTGAACTAGGTTGAAACACCTACAGTTTGGAGCTGCCTTACTCAAGAAAACAAAAAAGAGACCATGTTTGTATGCGGCTTTATTAACTCAATGATATATATAATTCGGTACATTTGTAACGACTCTCGTTTGTAGAAGGAGACCAAGGCGCAGCATTGTAGGCGTACATCGTGTTTTAATTGATGACACCAAAAAATAACAAAGACAAAAAACGAAAGCGAACAGTTCTGTCAGGTACAGACACAAAAAAGAAAACAAGATCCCATAAAACCCAAAAGGAAAATGACAACTTATACATGATCCCCAATCAGAGACAACGATAGACAGCTGCCTCTGATTTCCCACCTGAGTCACACCCTGACCTAACCAAACATAGAGAATAAAAAGGATAGCTAAGGTCAAGGGCGTGACAACATTGTTTGCAAACTGATATGTGACACGTATTATTGCCAAAATAACATGCAAAATAGGCAAGCCCCCTTCCAAAAAGCTATTTTTAATTTGTATATATTTTTTGCTAAAAATGTGGGGCTCTGCCCCACCTGGCCTGAATGACGGGTCGCCACTGACTGTATGCATGGTAAAGTAAACAGTAACAGTATTGAGCACCAATCCAGCTACTCACTGTGTGAAAAACAGCAGTGTAATAGATTTGTAATTTGAGTTTCCAATGGAAACTGATCAAAAATAGAAATGCAACATGTACAGTGTTTTATGAGTTGCCATTAAAAGATCCCAGAAATGCTCCATACGCACAAAAAGCTTACTTCTTTAAAATGTTGTGCACAAATTTGTTTAAATCCCTGTTAGTGAGAATTTCTTCTTTGTCAAGACAATCCATCCACCTGAGAGGTGTGGTACATCAAGAAGCTGAATAAACAGCATGATCATTACACAGGTGCACCTTGTGCTTGGGAACGGCCACTCTAAAATGAGCAGTTTTGTCACACAACACAATGCCAGAGCCGTCTCAAGTTTTGAGGGAGCGTGCAATTACCATGCTGACTCTAGGAATGTCCACCAAAGCTGAATTGTTCATTTCTTGGCAGTTTGCTGATGTCACCGTTGTGAACAGAGTGCCCCATGGTGGAGGTGGGGTTATAGTATGGGTAAGCTACAGACAACGAACACAACTGCATTTAATCTATGGCAATTTGAATGTACAGAGATAACGTGATGAGATCCTGAGGCTCATATTTTTAAAGGTATCTGTGATCAACAGATGCATATCTGTATTCCCAGTCATGTGAAATCCATAGATTAGGGCCTAATATATTTATTTCAATTGACTGATTTCCTTATATGATCTATAAGTCATAAGATATTTGAAATTGCTGCATGTTGCTGCATGTTGCGTTTATGTTGTTGGTCAGTATAATATCTACTATCTGTACTGTAAAGTAGTGCAACAGAAAATCTATAGTGAACCCAGATGCACACTGTGCAATACCGCAGAGTAATATAGCTGAAAGTATGTTTCCAAGGAAAACTAGGATCCGCTGGAAACCAGAATAGTTACTGTCCTTACTGTAAAGTAGTCCAACAGAACTATAGTAAACCCAGCGACACACTGAAACTCTCAGTGTAACAGAGCTGAGATGTGTTTCCAAAGGAAACTAATATACTTACTGTCTGTACTGTAAAATAGTGTAACAGAATACTGTATAGTAGTTACTACTGACCTACAGTATCAGCCTTTGTCTCATACACTGTCTGAAGGAGATGTAAATGGGATGTGTACTGCCTGGCCGCGAAGGGGAATTGCACTCTAACTCTGTTAAATATAAGATATGTGTTCAAATCATTTGTCTTGCTTTGTACATGTAGGTCGCCTGTAACTCACGCCACGTTCATAGCTATTTTTTGCTTCATACGCGGGGGTTCAGGTAGGTAGGACTTAATGGGAAAGCGTGTTCATAACTTTGCGCTTAGTCCTGCAATGGTCACCTCTCACTTTGCATAGTTCGTTCACTGTGGAACACAAGAGTCTAGGCAAGATTGCTGTACCCTGTGAGAGAGGAAAGCGTGTTGCGCCTTGCGTCACCTTGCTTGCTCTCAGGAAAGTCCGCCAGAGCGAAACATACACAGAACTACACAGTCTCCCGATCTTGTGGGGTAGGCGCGGAGCCCGAAGGCAAAATAACGGTTCTGGTGACACCAGATAGATCAGGACAACCCGAATGGGGGACAGCAGTGCACTCAGATGCGAAGGCTAGCTAACTGGCAAGCTATTAAATAGTTGCGGGTATACTTATGGGTACACTCTTAACATAGAGCTCTTACAAACCGAAAACTCTCTGGAATGAGCTGAGAATTGAAAGATGTGGAAGTAGTGCGTTGCGTATATTTAAGGGGGTCAATCGCAGCCGCAGCACTACCAAGTACGGGACTAATCTGAAATCATTACTCGGAATGTATTCTGCTGCGCGGAAGGATACCATATTGGAGTAATCCAATATAGTGCTATATAACAGCAATGGTGTATGATGTGCAGGTATCCACAATTCACCTAGTAACAGAGTTCCATATAACTAAAACAGTAGCTCCAAACACGTTCACAAAACATTCCACATGAATACTTCTGCGAGTAATACAGGACACGTCTGGATAAAGCAGTAGCCATAGAATAATTAACGACTCACGCAAATTCGGGTTGAAAACAGAGAGACCTCAAAGAGACAGTGCACAATTTTACGATAGCGCAATACTGTTATTATCAACTCCACTATGATATTAAAAAAGTAACACAGGGTTACACATGCGTAAAATGTGTGCGAGTCCATTCTAGTTTGTAGGCCCTATATGCCTTTCCTGTACACATGGCTGCGTTCACACAGGCAGACCAATTCTGATATTTTTTTCAGTAAGTGGTCTTTTGACCAATTAGATCAGCTCTGAAAATATCTGATGTAAAAAGATCGGATGTGACTAGTGAAAATACCAATTAGTGGAACATATATCAGAATTGGGCTGCCTGTGTAAACACAGCATGTGTAGGCCTATATTTATAATAGTAGTTTGGGCTGTCGAGGACAGCATCATGAGATGGCATCTCCACATATACACAACACATGGAAATGTGAAGGCGTGTGTAATAGGCTTCATAAAATGAAAACCTATGGTCTACAGCACACAGAAAATCCCCACCAAATTTAAGAAATTTGTTTATTTGACCCGAAGTGTGTGTGTGTGTGTGTGTGTGTGTGTGTGTGTGTGTTATAATAAGTTGGTATATTGGCCCGTCTAAACTATTTTGACTTGTTTTGCAGATATTACGCCTGCTGTATTGAGGATACTATGTATTTATTTTGCATACACTTCAGGACGGACAAAATGTTATGAAAAATGATAGTTCTACCCAAGTTAGGCATGTACTTTAATTAAAGTAAATTACGATTAGGTGCTAGCCCTAGCTAACACCACTTTATGAGTCCCCTGATTGTAAAATAGTGCCTTGCTGCTCGCCAGTCGATGATGCCACCGGTGGCATCAGGGAAACAACAGTGTTCGCGTGGGTTAATGTCCCTCTATTGATCCCTGCAACCACTTTCATCGAAAATGAATTACTCGACCCTGCAGCGAATCCGTCAGCTCCGCGCAGTGAACCTTATTGGTCGGCCCTGTTATATATGTTAACTTTCGTCCTCCTTCGCTGGTAATTCACACGGGTGTAATACACATCGAAACTCAAAATTAAACGTTTTTACATCGTATAGTTTTATAATTTTTATATCACCAAAATGTGATGTTAGGCTAGTGGTCGAAATAACCCTGTCCAGTTTCTTGTTCGTTATACCCTCTCGTTTCAAATCGATGTTAAACTTAGTTGTTACTGTAGTTTTATTTTCAAAAGCTGTTGAAACGACTGTGTTCTGGGCCATCAATTGTAGCTTATTTAACATAATATAATCGAATGATCTTTTGGACACACGCGCACACTTGGTTTTAATAAGTACCTGTCCATATATTTTGCTTTGGTTAAATAATGTTAAATAATGTTGGCCAAGTTATTTCATGCACCTGCAGCTTGTGTGCACAGTTCATATTTGCATGCAAACGATGCCTCACCCCCCTCATTCTTCAAAATCTATATGTATTGGCCTAGAGCTTGGTTTTAATTTGTATTTTAATCTACGGTTTTCGAATGTCCAAACAAGCATATCCTATGGCAAATACAATATGAAATATTAACGTTGTCGATATATGCGGTGTGAGAGGGGCGATGCGCGGGGCCCAGACATTTATTTCACATTATTAACAGCGGTAGGTCGGTAGGGCTTCAGCACCACACTGGCATCGACTTTACTCAGCCACGCTGGTGCTGCTACCGCCTACATACTCCGGTTAATAACATACTTACAGACGCAGACTGGTAGGAAATAAACAACTTTTATCCCCCTCTGTGAGATATAGTGCCTTACACTATTATTTTTTGTAGCACCTGTTGTTTAGTAGAACAGCCTTACCAAACGAGTTTCTTCATCAAAAAATGTAAGGATTTATTCTCTGGCTCTCTGTTAGACCTTCACAAATATGAGAAATATTAGTCTATATTATTTCAAAAACGTTTTATGTGACCTTTGAATTTACTATAATGTGTCGAGGGTTTTGTTGTTAACATCTCCGCCAGTTTTATTTTTGGAATATACTAATACACTAATGCTAATATGAACACTTTTTAACGGATTTGATCGTCTTATTAGTATTATTATATTAAGGACTAAGGATGATTGATTTCTGTATTCACAAACGACAACATTTAGCGCACCTGTTTTTGTAATACCATGTTAAAATAATTAGTTAACAAAGTCTGCATGTTGTTTGGAAAAATATTGGCATATAGTGTTTTTATGCACAAATAAATAGTACGAAAATTAACATTGAAATAGGTTTTTGTTTTTGTTTCCTCAAAGAGATTTGAAGGTTTGTTTTCTTGCTTGTACTGTATTAGGCCGACATAAAATGATTGACCACATTAGCTGTTTGAAACCAATGAAAGAGAATTCGTACAAGTCCTCACACAAACTCTATTTTTTCGAGTCTCGATATAGAGACAGACTAATCTTTTCATGGCTTCTTGAAAGACTCCATCGCTGATGGATCACGCTAATGTATTCTAAAGTATATTTACTTGGATCTGGCTATTGGCAATAGTTAAGTACCGGTGTTTAGTAATGTTGCATTGATCAGGCCTCTGAGCAAGTCAGCGGGATGGAGCACTGCAATGCCACAGAGCCTCAGATGCATGCTAGGTGGCCTTGGGTGTGAGAAACTCAGAAACTCGGTTGTTTGACTAGCTCTACTTTAAGTAAGTCTGTGTGTGTCTATGAATCTTGTGTGTGTGTGTGTGTGTGTGTGTGTGTGTGTGTGTGTGTGTGTGTGTGTGTGTGTGTGTGTGTGTGTATCACTACCATCAATACGTGTCAATGATCTCGTATACACTGAACATTAGGAACACCGTTTAGTCCCCCCCCCTTCAGAACAGTCTCAATCAGTTGGTACATGGACTCTACAAGGTGTCGAAAGTGTTCCACGGGGATTCTGGCCAATGTTGACTCCAATCCTTCCCACAGTTGTGTCAAGTTGGCTGGATATTCTTTGGGTGGTGAACCATTATCGATACAAACACTGCAGCTTTGCAGTTCTTGACACAAACCAGTGCGCCTGGACAGGGCCGGATTAAGAAATCATAGGCCCCAGGGAACATTTGTTAGCAGGATCAGGAAAACAATTGCCTTTTAAAAAATGGATTTCATGCGTTTCAACGTCAATTACATGCTATATGACATTAGCTGAATATTTTTTTTAATACCACACAAATTACAGAAATGAGTGGCTACTCTGACACTGACAAACTGAGATCAATCTGGTCTTGAATTCAAACAAACAATAGCCAGGTCAATGAAGCGACACACAGATTGTACAATATTAGTAGGAAACGTATACATTACCAGTCAACTTTGGACACACCTACTCATTACAGGGTTGTTGTTTTTTAAACTATTTTCTCCATTGAAGAACAATAGTGAAGACATCAAAACTATGAAATAACACATATGGAATCATGTTAAACAAATACAAATATATGTTTTATTTGAGATTCTTCAAAGTAGCCACCCTTTGCCTTGTTGACAGCTTTGCACACTCTTGGCATTCTCTCAACCAGCTTCATGAGGTAGTTGCCTGGAATGCATTTCAATTAACAGGCGTGCCTTGTTAAAAGTTCATTTGTGGAATTTCTTTCCTTCTTAATGGGTTTGAGTTAATCAGTTGTGTTGTGACAACGTAGTGGTGGTATACAGAAGATGGCCTTACTGGGTAAAATACCAAGTCCATATTATGGCAAGAACAACTCAAATAAGCAAAGAGAAACAACAGTCCATCATTACTTTAAGACATGAAGGTCAGTCAATCCAGAACATTTCAAGAATTTTGAACGTTTCTTCAAGTGCAGTCGTAAAAACTATCCAGTGATATGATGAAACTGTCTCTCATTAGGACCACCACAGGAAAGGAAGAACCAGAGTTACCTCTGCTGCAGAGGATAAATTCATTAGAGTTACCAGCCTCTGAAATTGCAGCCCAAATAAATGCTTCACAGAGTTCAAGTAACAGACATATCTCAACATCAACTGTTCAGAAGAGACTACGTGAATCAGGCCTTCATGGTCAAACTGCTGCAAGGAAACCAGTACTAAAGGACACCAATAACAAGAATAGACTTGCTTGGGCCAAGAAATATGAGCAATATTATTTAACCTTTATTTAACTAGGTAAGTCAGTTAAGAACAAATTCTTATTTACAATGACTGCCTATCAGGGAACAGTGGATTAACTGCCTTGTTCAGGGGCAGAACAACTGATTTTTACATTGTCGGCTTGGGGATTCAATCCTGCAACCTTTCGGATACTGGCCCAATGCTCTACACATTAGGCTACCTGCCACCTTGTGGAAATCTGTCCTTTGGTCTGATGAGTCCAAATTTGAGATTTTTGGTTCCAACTGCCTTGTCTTTGTGAGACACAGAGTAGATGAACGGATGATCTTCGAAAGTGTGGTTCCCATCGTGAAGCATGGAGGAGGAGGTGTGATGGTGTGGGGGTGCTTTGCTGGTGACACTGTCTGTGATTTATTTAGAATTCAAGGCACACTTAACCAGCATGGCTACCACAGCATTCTGCAGCAATACGCATCCCTTCTGGTTTGCTCTTAGTGGGACTATCATTTGTTTTTCAACAGGACAATGACAAAACGCACCTCCAGGCTGTGTAAGGGCTATGTGACCAAGAAGGAGAGTGATGGAGAGCTGCATCAGATGACCTGGCCTCCACTACATGATTCCATGTGTTGCTTCATAGTTTATTGCCTTCACTATTATTCTACAATGTAGAAAATAGTAAAATAAAGAAAAACCCTTGAATGAGTAGGTGTGTCCAAACTTTGACGGGAACTGTATATATATATATATATATATATATACTACAGTCAACTATTAAATACAATTTCATTTTTTTCCCCAACAATTGTAAACAGACAGATTATTTCATTTATAATTCACCGCATCACAATTCCAGTAGGTCAGAGGTTTACATACACTAAGTTGACTGTGCCTTTAAACAGCTTTGAAAATTCCAGAAAATTATGTCATGGCTTCAGAAGCTTCTGATAGGCTAATTTACATAATTTGAGTCAATTGGATGTGTACCTGTGGATGTATGTCAAGGCCTACCTTCAAACTCATTGCCTCTTTGCTTGACATCATGGGAAAATCAAGAGAAATAAGCCAAGACCTCAGAAAAAAATTTGGAGACCTCCACAAGTCTGGTTCATCCTTGGGAGCAATTTCCAAATGCCTGATTGTACCACGTTCATCTGTACAAACAATAGTATGCAAGTATAAACACCATGGGACCACGCAGCCAGCATACCTCTCAGGAAGGAGACGCATTCTGTTTCGTAGAGATGTACGTACTTTGATGCGAAAAGTGCAACTCAATACCAGAACAACAGCAAAGGACCTTGTGAAGATGCTGGAGGAAACAGGTACAAAAGTATCTATATCCACAGTCAAACGAGTACTATATCGACATAACCTGACCTGGCCTCTCAGCAAGGCAGAAGCCACTGCTCCAAAACCGCCATAAAAAAAGCCTGACTACGGTTTGCACCTGCACATGGGGACAAAGATCACAAGTTTTGGAGAAATGTCCTCTGGTCTGATGAAACTAAAAACAGAACTGTTTGGCCATAATGACCGTCGTTATGTATGGAGGAAAAAGGGGGATGCTTGTGCAAGCCGAAGAACACCATCCCAACCGTGAAGCACGGGGGTGGCAGCATCATGTTGTGTTGGTGCTTGCTGTAGGAGGGACTGGTGCACTTCACAAAATAGATGGCATCATGAGGAAAGAAAATGATGTGGATATATTGAAGCAACATCTCAAAACATTAGTCAGGAAGTTAAAGCTTGGTTACAAATGGGTCTTCTAAATGGACAATGACCTCAAGCATACTTCCAAAGTTGTGTCAAAATGGCTTAAGGACAACAAAGTCAAGGTATTGGAGTGGCCATCACAAAGCCCTGACCTCAATCCTATAGAAAATGTGTGGGCAGAACTGAAAAAGCATGTGTGAGCAAGGAGGCCCACAAACCTGACTCAGTTACACCAGCTCTGTTAGGAAGAATGGGCCAGAATTCATCCAACTTATTGTGGGAAGCTTGTGGAAGACTACCTGAAATGTTTGACCCAAGTTAAACAATCTAAAGGCAATGCTACCAAATACTAATTTAGTGTATGTAAACTTCTGACCCACTGGGAATGCAATGAAAGAAGTAAAAGCTGAAATAACATATTCTCTCTACTATTATTCTGACATTTCACATTCTTAAAATAAAGTGGTGATCCTAACTGACCTAAGATAGGGAATTTTTACGAGGATTAAGTGTCAGGAATTGTGAAAAACTGAGTTTAAATGTATTTGGCTCAGGCGTACATGTATGTAAACTTCCGACTTCATCTCTCTCTCTCTCATATATATATATATATATACTGTACATATAATTATATACTGGATACAGTTCCTTTATTTATATATATTTTTGTTGCCTCCTGGACATAGGGGCTTCAGCCCCGGTAAATCCCTGCATTAAGCCAGTCCTGCGCCTGGCATCTACTACCATACCCCTTTCAAAGGCACTTAAATATTATCTTGCCCATTCACCCTCTGAATGGCCACAAACACAATCCATGTCTCAAGGCTTAAAAATCCTTTAACCTTTTACTGCAGTTGGCTAAATCAGCGTTCTTGGTAGATGTAAACAAATCTTCTTTGAAAATAAAGTGTACACCTCACACTCATGGTTATTTATGGGCATTAAAAAGGAAGACACCTGTACCATGTCAGATATATAGTTGAAATATTATATACATCACAGAAGACTGAAATATAACACAACTGTTTGACATAGAAACACAGGATTTTCAGCGATTTAACATATATATTATTTTATTAATGATGAAATTATGAAAAATATGAATAACATTCCACCCATGAGGCCACTAGGTCATTTGACTGCAGGAAATAGATTCCCTGTCTCCTCTCCTTCATCTACACTGATTGAAGTGGTTTTAACAAGTGACAAGTGACAAGGGATCATAGTTTTCTCCTGGATTCATTATGTTAGTCTATGTCATGGAAAGAGAAGGTGTTCTTAATGTTTTTTATACTCAGTGTTTGTGTAGCATTATGGCATGTGTCCTGATTCTGAAATGTCATAATCATTTATAATAGGTATAGTTTATTGTAGTTGGCTATTTTGTATTATTTCAAACTGGCTATCTGTTTTGCATTTCTGTATTGTGCTGGAATGTCCTCATATATCTCAACGTGCGACAAATGAAACACATTGACAACTGCTTCCCCGGATAACCATTCTCTTTCCGTCTCTCTCACTCTCTCTTTCTATTTTTTTGTCAATATATTCTTTTCACACATCCGCACATAGGCCTGTACCGACGCTAATGTTTTACCTTCAAAACAACGGGCATGTCTCTCTGCAGGGACACTCAAGTAATCAATATTATAGGCTTATGTTTTATAATCTATATTGTCCATGCTCAAGTTTTATTTTTTTAAGTAATGTTGTTTTTTGCTTGTAAAATAATGTGGCTTAAAGGATCATATCTTGAAAATATTTCGTTTTTCTACATTTCTACCATTGTATAATAGTTGAATTTGTACATGTGTGAAAGCTCCACTTGCTGTCATTGAATTTCAGTTTTTGTAAAGCGTTTGCGTTCAGTTTGTTAAGAAATATTAGTGTGTTGTCATAAATGATTATTTAGGTACGTTTGCGTTTGAAAGCGTCCTGCAATAGAGGATTTGCGGTGAACAATAGCACTGGCGCCATATAGCTCTATCCCGAATTCTGATCAATTGGCAGGCAGGATAGGGCCTAGAATGCTTAGGGACACTATGGTTGGTTTTACTCGAATGATGTCATTTGGATTTTTACATGTATGCATAATTGACTTATATGACGTAGCCTAAGATATACACTAAGTAATGTAAGGTGAGACAGTAAAAGTTTTCGGTTGCCCCAAAAACAATAAGAAAAGTAATGATTCTTTACAGCTCTGAATCTATCGATAATCTATATATTTAGCCATGCCAGGGATGTTTATTGGCATCCTATTAATCAGCCTGATCAGAGAGGAGTTTCATTTTTAAGATGAATTGCTTAGAGGGAAAACATAGACATCCACTGTGGGCTACACTTAACAAATAAAACACAACCTGAAATAAAATATTTTATTTTGAAAACATTGTTTTTTGTATTAATACCTTGATTCGTATTTAATGGTAAATTATATAATGGCACATTTTTTAATAATAATAATAATATAGTTAATTTTATAATAACAAAAATAAGGCGTTATAACAGCATAATAAAACATGTGTACTCATTTCCTTTTGCCTAACACTGAAATGTATAAGGGGGTCGCTTATTACATCATGTAGATACGACATAAGCGTAAATAGTAATACGCATATAGAAATAGCCTACATATAATGATTTCATTGGCCTGAACGGAATACTTTTTAAATCATCAAAGTGTGTTAATCTGATTGTTGACTATTTCGAGTTTGTGAAGGGCATGTACGAGAAGGCTAAGCTTATAATAAGATGAACACGGATGTTATTTTCCAAATACAGTTGTGATATCCAGAACGTGTTTTACTGTTAACGAGTCTACTCACTACTTGTAATGACTGATGATGTAACCAATATTTAGCCGCCTGTCGACACTTCAGATATGTTCTTCTTCTGCTATGTGAGCTATGCCAGCCGAATTTAAAAAATATAGCATTTTTAAATATTTTTTGGTACTTTTACTGTGCATGTGAGTGTGAGTCTGCTTGAGCCACTGAACATCGAACATGCATTTTTTGATTGCACTCCCACCAGTCGGGACTGTGGCTATAAGGGATATGCAGGATATACACATTGATTTGTGTCTATACTTTAAAAAAATCAGACATTGTATCTAAATGTGGTTTTGTGTTTCACCTAAATGAAAACTCTTTTAAAATGTTTTTTTTTGTTGTTGTGTGTGTGTATTTGTATTACGTAACCACAGCCCTGTTTGGATAGGCCTATAGCATGTCATCATCGACATCCTTATAGAGCATCGATCTTATTGGGTGGATTGATTGAATCATCCCAGGTCTAACTTAATTTCGCCCCTTTTTCTGATGAGTAAACAAGTAAATAAAGTTGATGCTATGTTCCAAAACAACACATCCCATTTCCCTGCACATGATAGGCAACATTTATATGATATCGGATTTGTCTGGATTGTGCAATTAATGTAGCATATTCTTTACTAAGGAAGGCAATGGGTTTTATGACCCCACGGAGGAACCCATCATCTGTAACCTTATATTCTAGGTTGAAACTAAAACTCAAAATTACTGCATAACTCACAAATTAAACTATTTTGTAACATCTTGCTTTTTTATAAATCATCACCAAACTTAGGTGGTTTTGTATGAAAATGATGCCATTATTAAACTGATAAGGAAATGAACTGAAGACTGCATCCAGTTTCTAACAATTTCCCAATGCACACTTTTGTTGTGTATAATGATGGTTATTATCTCACAGGGGGATAGTGACGACTGAGACCTTTGTTTGTTACCAATTAGACTTGAAATGTAATTACAGTTGCCATGTCTATCTCAGTCATAGTCAGCGGATAAGGTGCACCTCCCTCCTGATATGAATGTCCCTAGAGTATTCTCTCCATCCTTAAGTCCCCCTCATACCACACAGCCTTTTCACACTCTTAAAGGGCTCTATTCAATCTGTACCGCCATAGAAATGATAGAAATGTAAAGGTCATTTCAGATTGAGCCGACATATGCAGTGTTTACCGTGAATGCAGTCACTGCTAAAAGTGGGAACATTGCCTTTAAAGTTGTAAAGTTGAACTTCTGCAATGCGGATTGAATAGAGCCCTAATTACTCTCTTATTTACCAGATCCTAAATACTTGCTGGATTTTATTAAATGAAGGGATTCCAAACTTGCACTTTATTTCTAAATATTATCCATAGGTTTTCTTTCTTTCACCTAAACACTTTATGAAATAAACAATATCAATGTTTAATAAGAGCAGTGACATCACAGACTGGATAGGATTTTTGTTGTTGATTCACAGTCTCATAAAATGGACAGAAAATCACATTGTCAAAGTTGTCACTCATTATGTGTTTACTGTTCCCCTGTAATGTACAGTATAGGCTACATTTGGTACTGCTATGGCAGTTGTGTAAAGTTAAACCTCTCATAACAGTCAAGCAAAATACTATAGAAGTAAGGCTATTCCATGAAATAAAGAAATTGGAAAGGTTATCCTAATATTCATCAATATCAACAAGCTCACCCATGTACAATAAGCTGTTAACCCCCCCACCCCCCATTCTAAAACTACCAACCTCCACACCCGATAGAGCACTGGTTGCTAAGCGACAGAGGGAGAGATGGATTGAGAAGGCATAGTCGATCAATTCTACAGAGAGTGAGAGAGAGAGAGAGAGAGAGAGAGAGAGCGAGAGCGAGAGAGAGAGAGAGAGAGAGAGAGAGAGAGAGAGAGAGAGAGAGAGAGAGAGAGAGAGAGAGAGAGAGAGAGAGAGAGAGAGAGAGAGAGAGTGTGACCCAGAGAAAGAGGAGAGGGGGAGAGGAGAGAAAGGCAAAATGCAGAGTGATTGCAGTCATATTCCTGCTTTGAGTTGCAGAGAGGGGTTCGAGATGATCCTTTGAAAAAGATAGCTTTCTTAACAGTATCTTGCCTTGGCAAATAAATCCATCTCTAAAACTGTCCGCCTCTCAATCTCTTATCAAATAATCCACTTTCATACGTTTATCACTACAAATGATAATCTGTTCACCCTCCCTATGTTGAATATTCACCAATTCATGAGAGAGCTTATCATTTTAAATGTTATACTCTCTCAGACTTTCTATCACACACACACACACACACACACACACACACACACACACACACACACACACACGCGAGCGCGCAATTACTCATGGCCAGCAGTAGCACATCTCCCCCAGTGCATGTGTGTCTGTGCAGAGCTTGGTGTTGAGCGCATCGACTGAGTATTGATCTCTCCACTCACCTCCCTGCAGTCAGCTCTTGTCCTACATAGCATGCCCTGTCTGATTTCTCCCTTAATGGCTTTTATCCAGCTCCAATCTTTATTTAAACTGAAAAGTAGGAATTAGCGCTCACTCCCATCCCACTCCCCCTTCCCCATCCTTTTCACCCTCCTCTCCAGGTAGTCAACACATCACTGAACCCCATTCCTCCTTTTCTGTCCTTCTCTTTCTGCCCATCCACATTTAACTTACTCCCCCCACCAACCCTGTTTGTCTTTCAGTGTGCTGGTAATGATTGTGGTGTCGTTTGTGTGTCTGTGTGACAGAGAAAGAGAGAGTAATAGCAACAGAAAGATCATATGAGTTTCAGTCATATAGTATCTGATATTAGCACCTAACTCATCAAACATCTCCTGAGAATCATCATTTGCCGTATGTGATTTGCTGATTTCTGATTTGCGCATAATACCAAATAAATATTCAATGTTGATATATGTGTACATGTAATTTCCATCCTAGTGTCACTGACATTTCAGCCTGGGAATGGAAAGCATTTGTTCTCTGTGGAAGTCTTTGTTATTGATGACTAGCTAAGAATTGGGTGCCTTGGGGAGGACCTGCTGCATGCCGTCACCCCACCATTCCATTCGGTTTGATTTGTTGTTCATAGAAGGAAGTGATTGCGGACTCTTATCTTGGCTGAGCAGAAAACAAGCCATACCAAATAAGACATGGCCAACTATCTGTGCTGGCACACACAATGGGGATTAATTGATCTCCTAATACCACCGATAAATCAATTCCTGCCTTCCCCTGGAGCTCATCTGTCCAATTGGAGGACTTATCGTTTGATCAACAGAGGCTCCCTGGCCAATAAGGAGGCAGGTGGGAGGGAGACTGACAGACAGCAGCATAGAGGTTAACCCTACTACGGCCAGGGGAGAGTCAATCAGAAAGCCATTGGCAGGAGAGTTGTTACTGAGCTGGATGGAATAGAGTGAGCGCTAAATACACAGAGCTACAGAGTGCCCTGTGTAGTACTGGCAAAGTTGGAGTGGGAAACGACTGCATACGAAACCATCTATGGTCAGAGAACAATATCTAGTTGACAAAATATTCAGATACATCTAATAGGAATTAATGTGTTTGTTGAGTCCATTGATATCACAAAGCACACGAGTTACTGGAAACATTTGACAACATCATCAAGTATCATATGGTCACCGTTTCTGCTGGCCCCGCCCAGATAGCCCACCCTCTCCTCCTCCCATGCAGCCAAGTCTCTGCTCGGGGCATCGGCCATTTTCTCACAGTCGCATCCTGTTATCTCCACCTTCGTTTGATTCATCTCCATTAGACTATCGCTTCCATCCTCACCATCACTCTCACTCTTCTTCACCTTCTTTTGTCTCTCTCCTCGCTCTCCTCCTCTCCCTTATAAGCCGACATGCTGTTTCTGCCTTTCCCAGAAACATGTTTTCGTCTTACAGCTCATATAATAAGGGGCTAAAAATATGCCTTTTTTTCTGGAGAGTATTGATTTTGCCCGTAGCATTGTCTATAGAGAGGGAGAGGAGAAAGAGAGAAGGAGAGTGGGAGGGGGAGATAAATGAACTAGCAGGAAAAAAGGGGAAAGGATTAGTCCGTGTCTGGTGATGCTCCCACCTTTTGTACGGCTCGACTTTAGCCTGTTGAAACATCATGGCACTGTACATTACAACACAACAGTAATCCCTCTAAGTTGGTTAAGTTTTTCACCATTGTACCGTCCAACAGCACAGGGAGTGAACATGTGCAATACGTATGCATGTATAAATATGTGCCATTATAGCCTACTGTCTACATACATTTTGTGATATGAAAGAACATTTGACAGGACTTACAATGGCATATGCTCACCAAATATGTTTTAGTGCTGTGAATGGCTGGCTCTTTTGGCACTTGTGTGTAATGGAAATGGAGAGAGCTGATCAATAGGCTATTGATCGTAGCTGGCCATAGTCAGGGGAATTGAGAGTGAAAATAGGAGGGAGTCGGGGTGGGGGCTGGCTGCAGGTTGAATTTTTTCAAATGCTCTATTTCAGAGATGACAAATAGTCTGTTTGAAACGAGGGGAGAATGGCAGAGCTGAAGCCTCTCCTTCCAGTATGCACTCTGTCTGAACAGAGATCAGACAGACTGGGTATCCCAGAAGTTGTCTCTTGGATCTGAGCTGAATCTACTACAAAGCGATGCAGGCTTTTAAGGCCACAGCAGCTTGTGTGTGGGGATCTCTGTTTAAAGGCTTTCAGATCCATCCAGCAGTGTTTTAAAGCACTGCAAGCACATATAGTCTAGAGATTTGTACTGCTGTCCAGGGTGCAAGAGTGCCTGGAACCCCAGGGGAAACAGACACACAGAACACATTGACCAGGTCCTATAACCGTACACCTGACACTGGAGGAGTGGATAGCAGAGGCACACCAACATTTTATAAAGAGGGCACTGATGATCAATTAATTTTGTGTGGAAAGAAAGAGTATATCTTCACTATACAAATGGATTACATTGAGGGGGCATGTAGGCTACCTCCTCAGTTTCAGTGGGTATACATACTGGCTGTGGTGGACAGGACCAGCTGGTAACCCAGGTCCACAGGAGCCATTGGTAAGTGGTTAGAGCCCTGGTCTATAAGTAAGTCTCCCTGAGAGAGAGGCCCCATACCTCAGTAAAAATGCAGCTGTAAATAATGTATTGAATGGAACCTTAAGGTCCAGAGGGAACAATGGATGTGCTTATTATTATTATTTCTGGTTGCCTATTTATGCAGTGAAGGTTCAGACTGATCGGTTTCCAGCTTCATTCTCCATTATAATTTCAGCAGTCTATCCAAATCCATATCCAGAGGTAGGGCCTATAAATATATGTAGTCTTATTTTTCCATTTTGCCCTCAGGTTTGCATACAATAAACCTGTGCGCCCACATGTTTCTTGCTCTGGTTGGGGTTCATGTGTGTGTGTGTTATCTAGACCGGTATCCGAGGCGGATACATGGGCCTAGGTGTGTGTGCCCTGTTAATGCGCAGAGCCATGATCCATTGATCTCTGTGCTGTGCAGGATGTCAAACATTTTAGCGCGGATCTTGTCCTTGTTATTGCCCTACACAAGCAGGCTGTTGATGCATTAAAAATCGTTTCTCCCTATCTTTCCAAGCCTATTTCTGAGCCCTGCCCGGAGCAACACAAGAATATGCCTCCATTGTATCATATACCACTCCTGACCCCCCCTCCTTCCACAAACTGTTTCTCCCTGTCCTTCCATCCTCTTTGTCTTAATCAATCTTTACGACACCCGGTTGCATCTACCTAATGTTTCCGGACTTTACTGTATCCCCTTTCAAAAATTCTTAATTAAGCCCGTTCTGTGTGTTTACAGTTGGGAAAATTACAATCTGACAGGGCTAATAAAATAACATTTGAGAGAGGAGGTCAAGAAAAGCATAGAGGGACCATTCTCTATGACGCTTACCTACTCCATCTACCACTCCATCTCTACCACTCTTTATCTCCCTCCATCCCACTCCTCACCAGCTGTTTAGGGCGACCTAGAAGGTGAATCAAATCAATGTATTTATGAAGCCTTTTTTACATTAGCAGATGTCACAAAGAGCTTATACAGAAACCCAGCCTAAAACCACCAAACAGAAAGCAATGCAGATGTAGAAGCATGGAGAGAGGCCTACCATCATCTTTTCAGAGCAGAGTCCAACCACACGTGTCTGAGGTCAGAGGTCATGGCAGGAACAAATAAGGAGTGGTTTCCTCAGCAACCTGAAAAGAAAGCAATAGACCCCAAACGACGCAAGAGATATTCAACGGGAGCGTTTGGGAAATGCAAAGGGACATATAAGAGGGCCCAGTTTCACACAACTTAGCTACATTTATTGGCCAAATGATTGGAATGGTAGAACTTATTGGTAAAGAGCCTTACTTACTTTCAAATATTCTAGTGACCAACAAAAACTAAAATAAGTTAAATGAGTTTGAAGCACTTTTAAAGTGCATTATTTTCTTTTGTATGTATGTGCGTGAGCAACAGAGGAAAACAGTGTGTGTATGTGCGCGTTCGAGATGTTTTATGTTGCTCGACACAGTCTGACAGGAGCAAAGCCCTGTAGAATTGAGCGTATTGTATTTCGCACTCCACTGGACATATACCTCACATTGGATGTGAGAGAAATCCATTGTGGTCTGTAAGAACCTTTCAGAGGGCCTCTGTGAACACACCCTCACCTCCTATATGTCAGCCACACACACAGGCAACCCACTGCAGTGTGATGTGTTTGACTCTCACAAGAGGGTGTGTGTGAGTGTGTGAACTGAGAGAGAGAGAGAGGCTCTGAGTATAAGTCATAGGATCAGTGTGCGTGTGTGTGTGGAGTGCGTGTCTGAATGGCTGTCTTTAGTGAGTTAATCAGAGGAGAGGCCTGGAGAGTGTCAGGCAGCTCAGTTGAAGTGTCCTCAAGCCCTCTCACTGTGCGTTGACACCTCTTAACCCCAGTCTATCATCTATCACACTGACACGGCCTCTCCACTGACACTTGCCACCACCGTACAACGTACAGCCCTCTCCAAAGGCTGAGAGTCCACTACAGGGGTTGTTAGGGTAAGACAGTGTTCAGAACAGTAAAGCATGTGCATGGACTGTACAGGGCCTTCAGAAAGTATTCAGACCCCTTGCCTTTTTCCACATTTTGTTACGTTACAGATGTATTCTAAAATGGATTAAATATAAACAATCTAATCAATCTACACACAATACCCCATAATGACAAAGTGAAAACAGGTTTTTAGAAATGTTTGCAAATTTATATTTAAAAAAAATAGAAATACCTTAAGACCCTTTGCTATGAGACTCGAAATTGAGCTCAGGTGCATCCTGTTACCATAGATTATCCTTGAGATGTTTCTACAACTTGATTGGAGTCCACCTGTGGTGTATTTAATTGATTGGACATGATTTGGAAAGGCACACATCTGTCTATATAAGGTCCCATAGTTGACAGTGCATTTCAGAGCAAAAACTAAGCCATGAGGTCCAAGGAATTGTCCTTAGCACTCCGAGACAGGATTGTGTCGAGGCACATATCTGGGGAAGGGTACCAACAAATGTCTGCAGCATTGATGGTCCCCAAGAACATTTACATTTACATTTACATTTAAGTCATTTAGCAGACGCTCTTATCCAGAGCGACTTACAAATTGGTGCATTCACCTTATGACATCCAGTGGAACAGCCACTTTACAATAGTGCATCTAAATATTTTAAGGGGGGGGGGATTACTTTATCCTATCCTAGGTATTCCTTAAAGAGGTGGGGTTTCAGGTGTCTCCGGAAGGTGGTGATTGACTCCGCACAGTGAACACAGTGGCCTCCATCATTCTTAAATGGAAGAAGTAAGGAACCACCAAGACTCTTCCTAGACCTGACTGCCTGGTCAAACTGAGCAATCGGGGGAGAAGGGCCTTGGTCAGGGAGGTGACCAAGAACCCAATGGTCACTATGAAGGAGCTCTAGAGTTCCTCTGTGGAGATGGGAGAACCTTCCAGAAGGACAACCATCTCTGCAGCACTCCACCAATCAGGCCTTTATGGTAGACTGGCCAGACGGAAGCCACTCCTCAGTAAAAGGCACATGACAGCCCAATTGGAGTTTGCCAAAAGTCACCTAAAGACTCTCAGACCATGATAAACAATATTCTCTGGTCTGATGAATCCAATATTGAATTATTTGGCCTGAATGCCAAGTGTCACATCTGGAGGAAACCTGCCACCATGCTTCACCTTAGGGATGCAGCATCATGCTGTGGGGATGTTTTTCAGCAGCAGGGACTGGGAGACTAGTCAGGATCAAGGCAAAGATGAACAGAGTAAAGTACAGAGAGATGAAAACCTTCTCCAGAGTGCTCAGGACCTCAGATTGTGGCGAAGGTTCACCTTCCAACAGGTCAATGACCCTAAGCACACAGCCAAGACAATGCAGGAGTGCCTTTGGGACAACTATCTGAATGTCCTTGAGTGGCCCAGCCAGAGACCGAACTCGAACCCAAAAATCTCTGGAGAGACCTGAAAATAACTGTGCAGCAATGCTCCCCATCAAACCTGACAGAGCTTGAGAGGATGTGCAGAGAAGAATGGGATAAACTCCCCAATTACAGGTGTGCCAAGCTTGTAGCATCATACCAAAGAAGACTCAAGGCTGTAATCGCTGCCAAAGGTACTTCAACAAAGTACTGAGTAAAGGGTCTGAATACTTATGTAAATGGGATATTTCAGTTATTATTATTATTTTTTTTGCTAACATTTCTAGAAACCTGTTTTTGCTTTGTCATTATGGGGTATTATGTGTAGACTGATGAGGAATACATTTTAATGCATTTTAGAATAAGGCTGTAACGTAACAAAATGTGGAAAAAGTCAAGGGGTCTAAATACTTTCCGAATGCCCTGTATTGTATCAGAACCCCCCGGGATATTACATTGTAATGAATTCCAAAAGATCAAAGAAAATTAGGAGACGCTGATTCGTTCTGTAAAAATATGGATTCTAAAAGATGAAAATGAAGTATAATGACTTTCAGCTCCCATGACCATTCTCTGCATGCCTGTCACCTTCACGCTTATTATTCATTTATTGTGCAGATGGATGGATGGATGGATGGATGGATGGATGGATGGATGGATGGATGGATGGACAGATAGATGGATAAAAAGATGGATTGAAGGGCCAGTGATGAAGTGAAAAACAGCATCCATCTGTATTACCCCAGAAACAATGCAAATGTGTTTATTCAAATGTGTCCTTCTCCTGTACAGCTGCCCAATGGAAGAGAGAGGGGTGTCAGTACTGTCACTGGCCAGTGTAAGTGGGGTCAGGGGGTGACGGTCAGTGGAGGAAGGTGAAAGGTCACCGAGCAGTGGGTCTTGTTAAAATACCTTTTAGCCTCCTTCAGGGATGTTATGTAATGGCTCGGGGACTAGTTTGGCTTGCAGGGTGAGGGGGTGCTAGCTAGGAGAATGTACATGCACTTTGCTTGATGCATATTTATTACTCTTTTTTATTTGGAATCAAAGTGAGTGCACAGAGGTCAAGAGGGTCAGGGACAATGTTTATATATTTTTGGGGAAGTTATCATTATCATTCCGTTTTACCTAAAGAGGATGTGTCTTTAAGTATCATACTTGAACCTTCTTGAACATTTTAATGTCATTGAATGTCATGAAATGATGGTCTTCTTTCATCTTTATCTTTAATCTCGTGATAATAACCATATTCATTTTCATATGCTTTGCTCAATAGCCTTGTATCATGAGCGATGATATCCCCCTTTTACATCACAAATCTCCATCACTCTCTCCATATCATCATTGATCACTCCACATCCCCAGTCTCTCTCTCCCTCGGCTATCTTTCTCTTCACACCTCTAACCTCCCTCCATCCTCCAGCCTCACTGTAAAATTTGTCCTTATTCCCTGCTTCAGCAGGCTAACCGTGTGCTGTACCTTTTATCAGTCTAGAGCTGTTAAATTAATAAATTGATATTGACGAGCTATCAGCCGGGGGATAAATTATTTGGGAGCAGAAGGCCTGGGTCATATGACTTTTAGTACCCAGGATTCTGTAATTATTCCCTGCGAGTATGCTAGTGCATAACCCATCCCCCCATCCATACATTCACACATTGGTCTATAAACATCCACACGTACAGTGGATTACAGGGGGCTGTGGGGAATACTGATGATCATTATTTCTGTCATATTCATCATGTAATCTTACATGGTTTAGAGCTGAATATTGTGCATTACTATTGATATTGGCCTATCAATACACTCACAGAATACATACAGTATGTGCATCGTTGTTCATACAGTATGTGCAATATATGTATGAAGATGTATAGAACCAAAATGCAAATTGTACACTATTGAGCCCGTATTCTGCCTTAAGGGCAGAATACCTACAGAAACAAACATGTTGAAACATGGAATGTTATTCAGCAGATGTTCCCATTATAAATGCCAAATTGGAGTTGATATCTAGGAGAAAGGTGACGACTGCAGATGAGGGGGCAGTGAGCATGTCAGAGTGCCAATCATGGAAGCGCTCTCATTGCCCTCTGGCCACCACTAACCTCTTGACCCTGGCCATGGCCTAAAGGTTAAGGGTCACCAACAAGAGGATCACTGCTGGCCTGGCTGGAGAACCATCACCATAGCAACCCTGTCCCTGGGGAGGAAGAAAGGGAAAGGGCACTGGACTGCTCTAACATCTACCATCTCCCCCAACCAGGGGCTCCATCACATCTGTGCTGCTTTTAGAGATTTCTGCTGCCCCTATGGCACACATTGGACTAGCAGAGAGTTGTATCATTAGGCTTACAGTAGGAAAAGTAGACACAAGGCATCTAGTAAGTGACCATTATCATGATCTATTTCCAATCAAATGAGGATTGGGAGTGACACTCTCAAGCAATCTTATACTCTCCCAGAGAGAAAGGGCTGATCTCTTGAGATTCTCATCTGACAAAAAATTGACATTTGTATCTTGTTCTGTGAAGTATTGTTTTCCTTGTCTTACTAAGATGTCGTGTTATGTCACTTATATTGTATACCCAGAAAATGACATGCAAGTCTAAATACTGCGCATGTAGGATTTCAATATAGTGCGATGAATATGAGGCCCACTGAAACATTTGTTCCAAATGATCGAAACAACGTTGAGGTTTACTGGCATCTTGCGTCATCTAGAGGCGAAATATCACATTGCTCTTTACGCAGCGCGGCACAATTGGTCCTTCACTGTCTCCGCTCTCCTCACTGCTCCTCCCGCAGAAAAAAAATAATTCGGTCTGCCTCAGTCTCCCGGGAGCACCGGTCGATGCCTCGTCCTACCATATGTCTGAGCCCAGCTGCCAATCAACAGGTCAACGCGACCTCGGGGAGAGAGGGAGGGTTGTTGGGAGAGATCAAACAGTGTACCTCAGGGATGACAGATGCAGATGAAAAGAAAGGCAATAAAACATTGCTTCAAAGATGGCAACGGTGCACTGGGAAGCAAATTATTGTTAACAATAATGTGTAGAATAGCGCCTTGCATTCATGATGATCGATTGACTATTATGGGGCCTTTGATGCTCAGGCAGCCTGGGCTATTATTCCTACGCCATAGAGATAGGGGTTATGGTGCCAGCATAATGCTGATGTCTAATCTACCTGTTTCTATCTATTCAACAGCTTTACAAAACGTTGTTTCGACCTTTTCCAAAGTAATTGTTGGTCTATAACTATTCAAGAGTCCTCAAAATTGTGTAATTCTGTGTAGAATTCGTTCTATAGTTCGTGCATAATTCAGGTAAGTTTAAACCTTGACTAAATGTGGGTATTGTAAATGTTGACTAATTAAAATAATCTAACAGTTTTGACATGTTTATTGAAAGCAATAGTTTATATTTTTGGCGGTGAAGTTGTGCTTCCTGTCTTATCAGTCACATCCACAGTTTGAATGTCCTTTTTGAAGCTCTGTGGAGTCAGACATCAACCAATGTTTTGTCAACATTCATCAATAATGTCTCTTGTCAATCCACAATCAATCCAGGAGACACCACGACAAGCAATAAAAGCAGCTTTGGAATGCTATAATGTGGCCATAACATGGCCATACGTTTTCATCATCATCATCACAGCAGGACTCATCTTCTTACCTCACTCTCAGATTTGTTAATCAGGGGCAAATCGTGGGCAGTAATCCCAGGCCCCCTGCACCCTTCCGCCTATCCTATTAGATTAAGAAGATACAGCACACAACCTAACACGCCTCCCTCTGCCGTGGCCCTACAAGCTGCGGCTACACTGACAGCCTTGGTTAACTTAAACACATAACTTGTGGCCATAATGCGTTGAATGGAGACATTCTTTGGTAAACGGACAAATCTGATGTTGATGGACGTTCACATATTCCTAACATGTGTGGCATCTAGTTGTGTGCCGCAATGAGTTACGAAACAGCTGAAAGAATGACAATGAGAGAAATGCTTGAATGGAACATTGCATTCACCCTCAATTTGGGTGTACATCATTACTAACACTGTAACAACTTGTCAACATGTGTTTGTGTTGAGATTTTTTTTTAAATGTTAAAAGAAAATGTGGTTCAGCATACTGTAGCCCTGTGTGTGTGTGTGTGTGTGTGTGTGTGTGTGTGTGTGTGTGTGTGTGTGTGTGTGTGTGTGTGTGTGTGTGTGTGTGTGTGTGTGTGTGTGTGTGTGTGTGTGTGTGCGCGCTGTAATCGCAAACTGTAATTTATACAGTAATTTTAAGTATTATTAACAGTAAAAAAAAACACTGAAACATTTACTGCATCATACTGTAAATTATAATACATTGTGGGAAAACTGCTGTATTTTGAATGATACTGTAATTCCACCCCACAGAATACAGTACCGTACCAGACTGCCCAAACTATTTTGACCACTAGTGGGTGCATGGGATTGTTGTTTCTGGCGTATTGACATATTTTGAGGTGTGCCTTGTAAGAGAATATATTTGTTGCAGTGAGAATGCTCTAGCAATTTAACTCCTATGTGGTACAGTGCCCCATCAATTTAAATTGTATAGGGGACAGATTGGAGTGGCAGCATGTCTTAAACCTTAAATGGTTAAGCATTTTGCCATATCTTTTTGGTCTGTTTCTCCTTTAGTCGCTGCCTGTTTGGAAACCATTTGTTAAGGCCTGTAGAAGTGCAAGTGATATAAAACACCAAATATTCATTAATATGCTGTAAAGAAAAGGTTCCTGGAGTATCCTTTAGGGGTTCTTCAAATTGAAACTGTGGGGGAACCCCTATGAGTTCTTCGAAGAACCTTTTAAAATGTTTCTTCAAAGAACCCTTTTTCATGGATCCTCAAATAACCTTTTGAATAACCTTTTTGGGGGGAATTTTCAGTGCCAAGGACCCTAAGGTTCTTCTAAGAACTTTGAGGATCTTAGAAGAACGCTTGTTGAACCCCTCATTTTTTGAGTGTAACAGCCAACCTGCTTGCACCAATCCCATATTATTGCAAAAAAAATACTGTGAAACACAAGCCTCTCCCCTCAATAAATGTCATTCATCCATTCATACATTCATTCATTCATTCATTCTGATTACGGTTGCATTTACTTTTACAGTATAATACAGTCAATACAATACAATACAGTCAATACAATACAGTCACAGTACTTGCTTTGATACCATATTTATATTACAGTAGGTGTACTTTAATATTAAATACAGCATTGTACTTGCCACCAAGCTGCCAGTATATTACTGTCAAATTAATGGTTACCCCTTTACAGTGTGTGTGTGTTTGTGTGATGGATGCAACCTGTTCAAAGCCTTGTTTCCTGCCAGCATGCAGAAAACATATGCAACAGAATTAAAGCCCTAAAGCTTGCGAATTGAAGAGGATTTAATACAGAGTGCAATTCATGGGAATTAAACAAATTAGTGGTCCAATTAGCTTGTCCACAATGAACAGAGAGATTTGGTGAACAAAAATTAATTAGATGGATTTGTCATCGCTCTAATAAACAGAGAAGAAAATAGAGTTTTGACATGTTTGTCTACTGTATTTTTGTCTTTTCCCATAAATAAAGACATTCTCTTTTCTTTTTAGAATGTACTCTAATCTACCTTTCAGATGTAGTGCCTTATCCAAATTTCCAATAATTGGTAGGCAAAAACCGCACATGAATTGACATAAACAAGCAGTATAAAAAGTCGATCTCTGACCTAATCCACTCAACAACAAAAAACATGCTCAAGAATTGTGAATTTAAATACCAACCTTTGGAAATTACATCTCAGTTTCCTATCGATGGAATAACTGACAGCTGATGATAGACTTTTCTTTTTTAATGATAATCTTGTTGTATTCTCCAGATATAATTATCTGACCATGCTACTGCATATTTTAACACTTTTTGTCCTTTGATAAAGAAATATGGAGCCAGTTCTCTATACATTCTCAGACCGGTATAAAGATCAGTATTATTGTATACTGTATAATATACCTTTCACATTTCCAGTTGAACTGTTGTTTCTGATTGGACTCGTCCCCTTATATCTTTTACTTGTGGTTGTCAGTGAAGACTTTGACAATGGTCCCCTTTACACACTCATACCTGCACCTTCACTTCTCCGCGCCACCCACTCCCCCGAACCTTCTGCCACCTCCTTCCCTTTACCTCCCTCCCCCTTCCGTTCCCTACCCTCCCTTCCCCCTCACCTCACCTCCTGCAGTGTCTCCTCACCACAGGAACGGTAACAGATTACACTGTGTGATAAGCTTCCTATTTTTTGAAACTCCTTGGGATCTCTGGGATTATCCGGGTGCTTATCCCCTGAGTCGACTTTGGGAAGCCTGCTTTAGTCTCTTAGGGCACAAGATTTGGCATCCCAGCATCTCTGACTAATTAGCATCTAAACTAGGCCGGGCTTCAGGAGTGGGCTCACTTTTAACACCCTGAATCCACACACAACCACACATTGGAACACACAGGAACACACAACCACAAAAATACACACAGACATACAAAGGTAGAAGCACGCATGCACGTATTCAAGCATACACATGCACAGTTAATGAACTGTACCACCTGGAGTACCAAATGTCTTCTCAGAACAGTCATCTGTACAGTACTATGTCAGTACAGTCATCTGTACAGTACATTATTCTGTACATACTGTATAAGTTACTGTAAAGCAGGGGTTGGAACCAAAAATATTTTTCAATCGTTTCATTCTGAACAGAACCATTCTTTTTTGTTGTTTCATTCCACTGTTCCGACCAGCGAAATAAAGTTCTGAACCAGTGTTTATCGTTCCGTTCTGCTCGTTTTCTTTATATTTAGCTCTAAATTACATTTCTTCACCAATCAGCGAGGATATAGTAGCTTGCTGTAGAGTGGGTAAGCGATTGAATCTGTACACAAAAGTTGTTTAGAGCAAACTGTATTTTGCCGTAACAGCATAGTTTAAAATCATAATGAAAGACAAACACACACACTGTGCGACCAGTCACAGTGTAGGGCACGAGATGCAACTGAAATGTTGAGGGTGAGGATGGAGGAAGCTTCCCTTGAAGCGCTGGACATTTTGTTATCTAAAATTAGGCCCACAGAATTATACCTACGGAGGAGCAACTTCTATAGAGGAACTTCAAATGTCTTTGAACTTCCGAGTTGGTTTAAAGTTGGACCAGAGCAAGCGTTAGCTAGCTAGCTTGTGTGTGCAGAGCGGCACTAGAAATAAAACACATCTTACCTTTTTGTAGTTAATAAATCCAATGTGAAGTGTGATAACTATAGCATCCTTAACTAGCATTGAAAAAGTCAACCTATTCTCCTCTAATTTAACATCTCTCCCTAATTTCTGAATTACGCTTGTACCATTGTCAGTAGGCTTCAGTAACCTATGTTTCAGAGGGGAGGGGCAGGTATCCTACACACACGTACAACTACTAGCAAAGATTTCTAGTTGTCAGACAGACGCTGGAATACGTTTCAGAGTGAAGGCTTTACATAGGGCCTTTGTTGGCACTTTGTTTGTTGTGTGGGACTGGACAACATGCCCAGAATGTTAGTAAACGGTTCCCATGCTTTTAAAATAACGGTTCTGTTCCAGAACAGTATAGATCACTTTTTTTCAGTTAGCGTTCTGTTCTTCAAATCATTTAGTTAGTTTCCGGTTTTTGGTCAACCAGTTCCAACCCTTGCTGTAAAGTGCTTTATTTATAGATTTAAAATATTCTCATTCTGTGTAAGCATTTCTCATGTTTGACAGAAATCATTGACACATTGTTGGTTAGTTTTTTTTATTTATTTACTTGAAATTGTTGAAGATATATAAAATAATGCAATATGTTCATCAATATATTTACAATTATATTTCTTTATATACAGTACTCATCAAATACAATATAAATAACATTACAGTACAAATCTGGTGTATCACATTTCAAACAATAAATAGTGCAATATAGTACTTTGGTGCTTTGGTACTCTTATTTATGCCAGTTAGCCACAGATTTCACAATCATACTCAATACATCTCTCTCAGCCACCTGTCATACAAAGAGTAGTTCAACATCAAACATGCATCCAATTCTATGTGGTGCTATTGAACCGGAGCGTGGAGGGATGGGTGTCGTCTGGCATACTGGCTAGCCCAGCTCCAATACATCCTGGCTGAGAGGCAGGACAGAGGGTGGGCCATGGAGAGAGGGTGGGCTGGGGGGCAGCACCAGCATGGCACCCCCCTGGGCCTGTTGAGGGGGTAATAGGGTGCGTGCAGGGCATACGGGAGCTGTCCTGTCACCCTGCGGATCCTGCGGCGAGCTCGGCGGCGATGGTAGTCCCCATTGGAGAAGTCTTGGAAGTTAGCGGGGTGGATGGCCCAGAAATGGCCTTTACCATTGTCACTCCGACCAGCCTTCACAAAGCATTCGTTCAGAGACAGGTTGTGTCTGACGCTGTTCCTCCAGTTCTTATCCTGTAGGACAACAATAATGTTCACATATGAGACATGAAGAATAAAGGTGATTCATGAACTAAGTGTTGTATGTGGCCCTGGAACAGAAATGATCCAACATCATCCTTGTGCTCAATTATTAGAAACCAAAAATGGCATTCCCTCATGGCTGAATCCCCCATATACATTGTACAGAGAATATCAACAATTTCCCCTTGCATTTATTTCATTGGTGCCAGGCCATGTAAAAGGGCCATAGTGACGTTTGGTTATGGTTGTTTGAGTTGACTGACAGACGAAACCACCACGTTCACCTTGTTTAATTCCCCTAATCCCATGAGGTAAACCTGTTGTTACACCTGTTAAAGAGCTAGTTTTAGTTCTTAACCCGTTGACCCTACCAACAGAATTACCTGCAGCCTTTAGGATACTCAGTTAGACCTTCCATGCAACAACATAATCAGCTGAGCCAGGTTCATGCATGCACTAATTCTACCCATTACCGTGCCAGATCACCCTTTTTCAACACTTCACAATGGGAATATAGTGAAAAGAGAAAACGCCAGATATGCTTTTTTCACGCTCTTCATTTTAAGATGCTGTCTTTTGACTACAGTGGAGGATGTGCGTAATGAATAGTACTTTAGGTTTTTGGAAACTTTCCACACACTAGTCATTTCTTGATCAAACAGCTTTGCAAAGGTTTTTCTCACGAGTATCTAATGTTATGCAGTTAAATTGATTAGAATTACAGACTATTGCCAATACAGGGAGCTGGCAATGTAAATTCCAATTCAATTCAGTCCGTGTTTGAAGTGAATTGAAATAGAATTTCAAGAATCAAAAACAATCTGCTTTGAAAATAAATGGCACTCTTTTCAATTCCGAATTGGAATGTATCTCCTGAATTTAAATTAAACTGATCCCAACCCTAGTTCAGACAAATATTCCACTTGGAATGAACCCTGAATTGAATCACTTGGACATACCTTGCTCTTGAAGTAGGGGTAGCTATCCATGATCCAGTGATAGATGTCACACAACAACAGCTTCTTCTCCTCTGAAGCAAGTATGGCCATAGAGATAAGGGCGATGTAGGACTGGGTGGGCTTGTCCCGTGGACTGTCTGTAGTGGTCGCCTCTTGATCTTCTTTCACTTTGACCTCCTCCTCTTCATCCTCCTCCTCTGACCCCTCTTCTCCTTCGGGCCCCTTCTCAGGGCTCCCAAGTTCGATACTGTCCCTCTCTGAGAGGATGTCAGGACTCCGCTCCTCCACTGGACTATGAGAGGTCTGTTCTGCTGGGGGACTCTTTGCTTCCTCTCTCATGCTCTTACTGTCCTTGTTGTACAGCAGGTAGTCTATGGTGAAGCGTAGTCCCAAGCGCTCCCGGCCAGTGTTGCAGCTGCTTCTGTCCTCCATGGGCCTTCTTGGACTTTTAAGGCAGTTGCTAACACTTTAAATGTAGATGACCTATTTCCACCACAATACAATCCTCAGATTCTTCACATATGTTTTTGTTGCTCAGTTTCCCAGTGCTGGTCTATGACACTGCTGTGCATCAAGTAAGGTGCCTCTCTTCAAATGTACTTTGGGCTAAGTAAATTAATGACTGCAGTCTCTTTGGTCACAAGATCAAGTTAGGACAATTAAATGGGATAGTCCCAATTTACCCTGATTGTTTGGTACCTCAACTCAATGTGATGCCAAAGCCTGTATAGGTTAAGGACAATCAAATGTTTTATACCACATTGATCTGATAGAAGAAGAAGAAAATGAAGGAAAAAAATAATTCATGCAGTGTTATTTCCTTCCTCAAATGTATCTTGTGAAAACTAGATCCGAATGGATCAGAGTTGTGAAGGTACCACTATTTAAATGTCTGTAAATGTATCCCTCACAGTGAGGGGCAATAGACACAGGAGAAGCAGAGGTAGGGGGTCTAATCAAGGCCGATTAATTTTATTAAACCACAGCAAATCTCTGTAATTATGGGAGATTAAACACTGATTTAGTAGGACATGGTGTTCAGAGGGTGCTTCAGCAGCACCAAAAGGCATTTAAACAGCATTATCCCTACTTAAATGGGTTTGGACGGAGGATGCTCCGTATAGTGCACATTATCAGAGTTACTGTAAGAGATTCTGTTATAAAACCGTAATACATTTATCATAAATTAGGTACTACAATCAAAAAAACATGGGGCAAGGTTTCCTCCAGAAGTGAAGCTTGGCATTCAGGCCTTGTTTTCATCAGACCAAAGAAATGGGCTGTCATGTGCCTTTTACCCGAGGAGTGGCTTCCGACCAGCCACTCTACCATATAGGCCTGATTGGTGGAGTGCTTCTGAGATTGTTGTCCTTCTGGAAGGTTCTCCCATCTCCACAGAGGAAATCTGGAGCTCTGTCAGAGAGACATCAGGTTCTTGGTCACCTCCCTGACCAAGGCCCTTCTCCCCTGATTGCTCTGAATACTTATGTAAATCATGTATTTCTGTATTTTATTTGTTATAAATTAGCAAACCTTTCTAAAAACCTGTTTTCACTTTGTCATTAATGGGATTGATGAGGGAAAAATAATTTAATACATTTTAGAATAAAGCTGTAACGTAACAAAATGTGGAATACTTTCCAAATGCACTGTACAGGCTAATGACGAGGAGAAGCTGCATGTATGTAACTATAGACAAGTTGAGTGACGAACAGCCAACCAAAATGTTTGAAATTATAAGCAGAAACGTCTCTAAATCAGACAAAAAAAGACCCTGCACCCCCTGTCAAAAAATTATTTGGCATTTTCTATAGCCTGTTAACGGGTTAGGGTTGGGTGCTGGCCTATATTATTAATATTTTTTTCAGGGGTGCTGCAGCACCATCAGCACCCCTAATTCCCACGGCTATGTGAAAAGATGTGGATTCGTTCATGCCTAAGTATAAAGGCTTAGATATGTCAGCATGTTGACACATACCCTTTCCAGAGTTAGAATATTCTACAAATACAGTTTCTTCAGAAAGTATTCATATCCCTTGACTTATTCCACATTTTGTTGTCTTACAGCCTGAATTCAAAATGGATGAAAATGTATTCTCACCCATCTACACACAATTACCCATTATGACAAAGTGAAAACATGTTTTTAGAAAAATGAAATAAATAAATATGTTATTTACATATTCACACCCCTGAGTTAATACTTTGTAGAAACTTCTTTGGTAGCAGTTACAGAGTCTTTCTGGGTAAGTCTCTAATAGCTTTCCAGGCGTGGATTGTGCAACATTTGCCCGTTATTCTTTTCAAAATTCTTCAAGATCTTTCAAATTGGTTGTTGGCCATTAATAGAAAACCATTTTCAGATCTTTGAATCGATTTTCAAGCAGATGTAAGTCAAAACAGTAACTCGGCCACTCAGGAACATTCACTGTATTATTGGTAAGCAACTCCAGTGTAGATTTTGGCTTTGTGTTTTAGCATACCCATAAGATGTTGCAGCTATCATTATACTTGAAAGTACAGAGAGTGGTACTCAGTAATATGTTGTATTGGATTTTTCCTAAACATAACACTTTGTATTCAGGATTTTGCTTTACCACATTTTTTGTAATATTACTTTAGTGCCTTGTTGCAAACAGGATGCCTGCATGTTTTGTATTAATTTTATTCTATACAGGACTCCTTCTTTTCACTCCGTGTCAATTTAAAAAAAAAACATTTTTATTTCACCTTTATTTAACCACGTAGGCCGGTTGAGGTGCAGTGATCGGTAAGCTGCTCTGACAGGTGATGCTTAAAGTTAGTGAGGGAGATATAAGTCTCCAGCTTCAGTGATTTTTGCAATTCGTTCCAGTCATTGGCAGCAGAGAACTGGAAGGAAAGACTGCCAAATGAGGAATTGGCTTTGGGGGTGACCAGTGAAATATACCTGCTGGAGTACGTGCTACGGGTGGGTGTTGCTATGGTGACCAGTGAGCTGAGATAAGGCGGGGCTTTACCTAGAAAATACTTACAGTGCCTTGCGAAAGTATTCGGCCCCCTTGAACTTTGCGACCTTTTGCCACATTTCAGGCTTCAAACATAAAGATATAAAACTGTATTTGTTTGTGAAGAATCACCAACAAGTGGGACACAATCATGAAGTGGAACGACATTTATTGTATTTCTCAAACTTCTTTAACAAATCAAAAACTGAAAAATTGGGCGTGCAAAATTATTCAGCCCCCTTAAGTTAATACTTTGTAGCGCCACCTTTTGCTGCGATTACAGCTGTAAGTCGCTTGGGGTATGTCTCTATCAGTTTTGCACATCGAGAGACTGAAATTTTTTCCCATTCCTCCTTGCAAAACAGCTCGAGCTCAGTGAGGTTGGATGGAGAGCATTTGTGAACAGCAGTTTTCAGTTCTTTCCACAGATTCTCGATTGGATTCAGGTCTGGACTTTGACTTGGCCATTCTAACACCTGGATATGTTTATTTTTGAACCATTCCATTGTAGATTTTGCTTTATGTTTTGGATCATTGTCTTGTTGGAAGACAAATCTCCATCCCAGTCTCAGGTCTTTTGCAGACTCCATCAGGTTTTCTTCCAGAATGGTCCTGTATTTGGCTCCATCCATCTTCCCATCAATTTTAACCAACTTCCCTGTCCCTGCTGAATAAAAGCAGGCCCAAACCATGATGCTGCCACCACCATGTTTGACAGTGGGGATGGTGTGTTCAGGGTGATGGGCTGTGTTGCTTTTACGCCAAACATAACGTTTTGCATTGTTGCCAAAAAGTTCAATTTTGGTTTCATCTGACCAGAGCACCTTCTTCCACATGTTTGGTGTGTCTCCCAGGTGGCTTGTGGCAAACTTTAAACAACACTTTTTATGGATATCTTTAAGAAATGGCTTTCTTCTTGCCACTCTTCCATAAAGGCCAGATTTGTGCAATATACGACTGATTGTTGTCCTATGGACAGAGTCTCCCACCTCAGCTGTAGATCTCTGCAGTTCATCCAGAGTGAGCTGAAAGTTTAGAGGGACGGCCAGGTCTTGGTAGATTTGCAGTGGTCTGATACTCCTTCCATTTCAATATTATCGCTTGCACAGTGCTCCTTGGGATGTTTAAAGCTTGGGAAATCTTTTTGTATCCAAATCCGGCTTTAAACTTCTTCACAACAGTATCTCGGACCTGCCTGGTGTGTTCCTTGTTCTTCATGAAAGCTCTCTTCGCTTTTAACGGACCTCTGAGACTATCACAGCGTAGGTGCATTTATACGGAGACTTGATTACACACAGGTGGATGGTATTTATCATCATTAGTCATTTAGGTCAACATTGGATCATTCAGAGATCCTCACTGAACTTCTGGAGAGAGTTTGCTGCACTGAAAGTAAAGGGTAAAATAATTTTGCACGCCCAATTTTTCAGTTTTTGATTTGTTAAAAAAGTTTGAAATATCCAATAAATGTCGTTCCACTTCATGATTGTGTCCCACTTGTTGTTGATTCTTCACAAAAAAATACAGTTTTATATCTTTATGTTTGAAGCCTGAATTGTGGCAAAAGGTCGCAAAGTTCAAGGGGGCCGAATACTTTCGCGGCAGGGTAGCCTAGTGGTTAGAGCATTGGACTAGTAACCGAAAGGTTGCAAGTTCAAATCCCCGAGCTGACAAGGTACAAAATCTGTCGTTCTGCCCTTGAACAGGTAGTTAACCCACTGTTCCTAGGCCGTCATTGAAAATAAGAATTTGTTCTTAACTGACTTGCCTAGTAAAATAAAGGTAAAATAAATAAAAATAAAATGTGCACTATATGACCTGGAGCCAGTGGGTTTGGCGACGAATATGAAGCGAGGCCCAGCCAACGAGAGCATACAGGTCGCAGTATAAGGGGCTTTGGTGACAAAATGGATGGCACCGTGATAATCAAATCAAATCAAAGTTTATTTGTCAAGTGCGCTGAATACAACAGGTAGACCTTACAGTGAAATACTTACTTAAAGGCTCTAACCAATAGTGCAAAAAAGGTATTAGGTGAACAATAGGTAGGTAAAGAAATAAAACAACAGTAAAAAGACAGGCTATATACAGTAGCGAGGCTGTTAAAGTAGCGAGGCTACATACAGACACCGGTTCGTCAGGCTGATTGAGGTAGTATGTACATGTAGAGATGTTTAAAGTGACTATGCATATATGATGAACAGAGAGTAGCAGTAGCATAAAAGAGGTGTTGGTGGGTGGTGGGACACAATGCAGATGGCCTGGTTAGCCAATGTGCGGGAGCACTGGTTGGTCGGCCCAATTGAGGTAGTATGTACATGAATGCATATTTAAAGTGACTATGCATATATGATAACGACAACGGACCACAGATAGTGTCCCAAAAATTGTCCACGTTTCTACAGGTGAATGGCAGACAGCACATCAGGTCTGCACCGTGTCATCTATCTACCAACAAGCTGGCACAGAGGCTTGTACAGACCATGAAACATGCCTTAAAAGCATCTCAGGGTCAAGGGACAGCGCACCAATGTCTGCACAGCTTCCTGCTATCCTACAGGAACACGCCACATTCACCCACCAAGGCTTCGCTTGCATCACTTCTCCTGAAGAGAGAGCTACACACAAGCTTTGACCTATTCAAACCGTGGGAATGCAAAGGAGACAGTACGACGTTAACAGGAGAGCCAAGTCAAACGTTGTGAACTGAGAGCAAAGGACATTGCTTTTAATTTTGGAGAAACTGTCTTAGCTAGGAACTACCTCAGAGGACCAAAGTGGGTTCCTGCTACAGTCATTGCTCAGACTGGTTCTGTGTCCTACTGTACACTATCCAGACTGCAGAGGACGTCATCTGGAAAAGGCACACATATCAGTTACTGTTGAGTAAAGCCACACTGACAGAACCACCAGAGTGGTCCAGAAATGTTACTGGGTGACACCCTGACCCAGCAGTCATCACCTAGGGCAGTGTTTCCGAACTCCAGTCCTCGAGTACCCCGAACAGTACACATTTTCGCTGTAACCCTGGACAAACTCATCATGGGCTTGATAATGATAATGGCGCCGGAGGAGATGGCTGCCGTTTTACGGTCCCCTAACCAATTGTGCTATTGTGTGTGTTTCTTTCACATTATTTGTAACTTAATTTGTACTTTACTATTGTAAAGTGGCTGTTCCACTGGATGTCATAAGGTGAATGCACCAATTTGTAAGTCGCTCTGGATAAGAGCGTCTGCTAAATGACTTAAATGTAAATGTAAATGTACATAATGTTTCTGCCACCGTCTCTTATGACTGAAAAGAGCTTCTAGATATCAGGACAGCAATTACTCACCTTGTACTGGAAGATTCTTTTTTCTTTAACGAGTCGAACGCAAAGGATTTACTTCAGACACCCGACAAGGCCCTCATCCCTGTCATTCTCAGGAGAAAGAGATAGAGATATTTGGACGTAGGTCAGGGTGCCTTGTAAGGATCCGAAGGAGAGTGGGTAATCTGCCTTTACCATCAGTCCTATTAGCCAACGTACAATCATTGGATAACAAAACAGACAAACTATGATCACGTATATCCTACCAACGGGCCATTAAAAACTGTATTATCTTATGTTTCACTGAGTCGTGGCTGAACAACGACATGAATAACATAAAGCTTGAGGCTTTTAAGTTGCACCGGCAAGATAGAACAGCCCCCTCTGGTAAGACAAGGGGTGGCGGTCTGAGTATATTTGTAAAAAAAAAACAGCTGGTGCACAAAATCTAATAGTGTGGAAGTCTCAAGGTTTTGCTCTCCTGAGGTAGAGTATCTCGTGATAAGCTGTGGACCACACTATTTACCAAGAGAGTTTCATCTATATTCTTCGTAGGTGTCTATTTACCACCACTAACTAATGCTGGCACTAAGTCTGCACTCAATGAGCTGTATACGGCCATAAGCAAACAGGAAAACACTAATCCAGAGGCGGCACTCCTAGTGGCCGGGGACTTTAATGCAGAGAAACTTCAATCCATATTACCTAATTTCTATCAGCATGTTAAATGTGCAACCAAAGGGAAAAAACTATAGTCCATCTTTACTCCACACACAGAGACACATACAAAGCTTTCCCTAGCCCTCCATTTGGCAAATTTGACCATAATTCTATCCTCCTGATTCCTGCTTACAAGCTAAAACTAAAGCAGGAAGCACCAGTGACTCGGTCAATGAAGAAGTGGTCAGATGAAGCAGATGTTAAGCTACAGGACTGTTTTGCTAGCACAGACTGGAATATGCTCCAGGGATTCTTCTGATGGCATTGAGGGGGACACCACATCAGTCACTGGATTCATCACAGATGATGTTGTCCCCACAGTGACTGTATGTACCCCAACCAGAAGCCAAGGAATACAGGCAACATCCGCACTGAGCTAAAAGCTAAAGCTGTCGCTTTCAAGGAGTGGGACTCTAACCCGGAAGCTTAAAATAAATTCCGCTATGCCCTCAGACAAACTATCAAACAGGCAAAGCGTCAATACAGGACTATGATCGAATCGTACTACACCAGCGCCGACGCTCGTCGGATATGGCCGGGCTTGCAAACTATTACAGACTACAAAGGGAAGCACAGCCGCGAGCTGCCCAGTGACACGAGCCTACCAGATGATAGAAATTACTTCTACGCTCACTTTGAGGCAAGCAACACTGATGAGAGCATCAAATGTACGGATGACAGTGTGATTACGCTCCCCGTAGCGGATGAGAGTAAAACCTTTAATCAGGTCGACATTCGCAAGACAGATTACCAGGATGTGAACTCTGAGCATGCGCTGACCAAGGGGCAAGTGTCTTCACTGACAACCTGTCCCTAACTAAGACTGTAATACCAACATTTTTCAAGCAGACCGTCATAGTCCCTGTGCCCAAGAACACTAAGGTAACCTGCCCTTAATGTTTACCGACCCGTAGCACCCACGTCTGTAGACACGAAGTGCTTTGAAAGGCTGGTCATGGCTCACATCAACACCATAGTCCCAGAAACCCTAGACCCACTCCAATTTGCATACCTCCCCAACAGATCCACAGATGATGCCATCTCTATTGCACTCCACACTGCCCTTTCACCTGTACAAAAGGAACACCTATGTGAGAATGCTGTTCATTGACTACAGCTCAGTGTTCAACACCAGGGTGCCCACAAAGCTTATCACCAAGGTAAGGACCCTGGGACTAAACACCTCCCTCTGCAACTGGATCCTGGAATTCCTGATGGGCCGCCCCCAGGTGGTAATGGCAGGCAACAACACATCCACCACACCCACATTCTCATCAACGGGGCTGTAATGGAGCAGGTTGAGAGCTTCAAGTTCCTTAGTGTCCACATCACCAACAAACTATCATGGTCCCTACACACCAAGACAGTCGTGAAGAGGGCACGACAAAACCTATTCCCCCTCAGGAGACTAAAAGGATTTGGCACGGGTCCTCAGAATCTCAAAAAGTTCTACCTCTGTACCATCGAGAGCATCCTGATTGGTTGCATCATTGCCTGGTATGGCAATTGCTCGGCCTCCGACCGCAAGGCACTACAGAGGGTAGTGCGTACGGCCCAGTACATCACTGGGGCCAAGCTTCCTGCCATCCAGGACCTCTATACCAGGCAATGTCAGAGGAAAGCCCTAAAAATTGTCAAAGACTCCAGTTGCCATAGTCATACTGTTCTCTCTGCTACCGCACGGCAAGCGGTCCTGGAGCGTCAAGTCAAGGACCAAAAGGATTTTTGACAGCTTCTTCCCCCAAGCCATAAGACTCCTGAACTGCTGATCAAATGGCGACCCAGACTATTTGCATTGCCACCCCCCCCTTTTACGCTGCTGTTACTCTCTGTTTATCATCTATGCATAGTCACTTTAATTCTACCTACATGTACATATTACCTCTATGACCTCAACTAACCTGTGCCCTCGCACATTGACTCTGTACCAGTACTCCCTGTATATAGCCTCTATTACTATTATTTTACTGCTGCTCTGCTGCTCTTTAATTATTTATATATATATATATATATGTAAGTGTTAAGTAAAATAGATATAATTTAAAAATTAAAAATAAATAAATATATATATATATATATATATACTTAAATTATATATATTTTACTTAACACTTATTTTTCTTTAAACTACATTGTTGGTCAAAGGCTTGAAAGTAAGCATTTCAATGTAAGGTTGTATTTGGCGCATCTGATGAATACCATTTGATTTGATTTGATTTGATGAGTAGTTGACAAGTTGAATCAGGTGTGCTTGTCCAGGGTCACAATACAAACGTGTACTGTTAGGGGTACTCAAGGACCAGGATTGGGAAACACTGACCTACAGTTGAGGCTCACAGTCACTTTCTCAGGACACTGACTTAGCCGTACCCAAACAAGACTGTGACACAGGCTACTCACATGCCTACAGCTGTGTCAACGCCACAGTCTAAAGACATTGTTGTTAAGAGTCAGGATGACTGTCATTACCTTATGAAAGATAGGCAGGACTAGAAGTTTTCCGGGTTTCAACAGACACAAAATACTGAGATCCGAACCGGGACCCGAACAGGTCTGGGCCATGAATTCAGACTTTTGTCTCAGACCTGGTCGGATATAATTTCCACAGTCTCAGGTATGTGCAATTAAAATTGATTTACCGATTGGAACCGATTGGACCTGTCCTCTGTTATTTTAGTGTTTATGTGATGAGAACTATGTGAGCTTGTTATCTGTGACAGCCAATTGCAACTTAATAAAACGTATAGCTTGTGTCCAGCTGAAACTGGTTCTGGCTGCTACCTCACGTGTGCCTGCTGCTGAGAAGAGAGAGAGCGAGTAAAATGAGCCTTGGCCTCGGCTACTTTCATTTAAGTGATGAAAGTTAGAGCAGAAACAGTATAGTAAAAAGTATAGTGAAAAGAAGCCAACAAGGGAAATGTCCTCTGGGAAAAGTTTTAATATTTTAGTGGACAAAGATGAAAAGAACGTTGTTGTGGCCAAATAGACTGTGTGTAAATCATTATTCAGATTTTATGTAATCTTCTAACTTTCATTTATTTATTTGAGTATTTATTAGAAATTGTGTAGTCATTATTATTATTATTGTAAATTGTTATTATTATTATTATTATTTTTGTAGGCCTATCAGTGTGGATGACGGATCACCACCTCAAGCTGAACCTCGGCAAGACGGAGCTGCTCTTCCTCCCGGGGAAGGACAGCCCGTTCCATGATCTCGCCATCACGGTTGACAACTCCATTGTGTCCTCCTCCCAGAGCGCTAAGAACCATGGCGTGATCCTGGACAACACCCTGTCGTTCTCAACTAACATCAAGGCGGTGGCCCGTTCCTGTAGGTTCATGCTCTACAACATCCGCAGAGTACGACCCTGCCTCACACAGGAAGCGGCGCAGGTCCTAATCCAGGCACTTGTCATCCCCCGTCTGGATTACTGCAACTCACTGTTGGCTGGGCTCCCTGCCTGTGCCATTAAACCCCTACAACTCATCCAGAACGCCGCAGCCCGTCTGGTGTTCAACCTTCCCAAGTTCTCTCACGTCACCCCGCTCCTCCGCTCTCTCCACTGGCTTCCAGTTGAAGCTTGCATCCGCTACAAGACCATGGTGCTTGCCTACGGAGCTGTGAGGGGAACAGCACCTCAGTACCTCCAGGCTCTGATCAGGCCCTACACCCAAACAAGGGCACTGCGTTCATCCACCTCTGGCCTGCTCGCCTCCCTACCACTGAGGAAGTACAGTTCCCGCTCAGCCCAGTCAAAACTGTTCGCTGCTCTGGCCCCCCAATGGTGGAACAAACTCTCTCACGACGCCAGGACAGCGGAGTCAATCACCACCTTCCGGAGACACCTGAAACCCCACCTCTTTAAGGAATACCTAGGATAGGATAAGTAATCCTTCTCACCCCCCTTTTAAGATTTAGATGCACTATTGTAAAGTGACTGTTCCACTGGATGTCATAAGGTGAATGCACCAATTTGTAAGTCGCTCTGGATAAGAGCGTCTGCTAAATGACTTAAATGTAAATGTAAATGTAATCATCTGAACCAGTTCTTGAAATAGCCAATGCAATAAGTGTTTTCTTTCATTTTGTTGAGACATTTTTGTTGGCTAAATTACAGTACCAGTAAAAAGTTTGGAAAAATCTACTCATTCAAGGGTTTTTCTTAATTTGTACTATTTTCTACATTGTAGAATAATAGTGAAGACATCACAACTATGAAATAACACATATGGAATCATATAGTAACCAAAAAAGTGTTAAACAAATCTAAATATATTTGTTATTTTAGATTATTCAAAGCCACCCTTTGCCTTGATGACAGCTTTGCACACTCTTGGCTTTCTCTCAACCAGTTTAATGAAGAATGCTTTTCCAACAGTCTTGAAGGAGTTCCCATCATATGCTGAGCACTTGTTGGCTGCTTTTTCTTCACTCTGCAGTCCACTCTGCATTTCCAAAGCATCTCAATTGGGTTAAGGATCCACCCCTTTTTTCCAATTTTGACATACCCTTTTATTCAATTTTGACATACCCTTTTATTCAATTTTGACATACCCAAATCTAACTGCCTGTAGCTCAGGCCCTGAAGCAAGGATATGCATTTTCTTGATAACATTTGAAAGGAAACACTTTGAAGTTTGTGGAAATGTGAAAGGAATGGAGGATAATATAACACATTAGATCTGGTAAAATATAATACAAAGAAAAAACAACCTTTTTTGTATTATTTTTTGCACAATCATCTTTGAAATGTAAGAAAAAGGGCATAATTAATTATTCTAGCCCAGTCGCAATTTAGACTTTGGCTACTAGATGGCAGCCCTGTATGTGCAACGTTTTAGAGTGATCCAGCGAGATCTTGCGTATCTATTCAAAATGTTGTAGCAATTCTGCCCAAATGTGTCTAATTGGTTTATTCATACATTTTCAAGTTCATAACTGTGCACTCTCCTCAAAAATAGCATGGTATTCTTTCACTCTAATAGCTACTGTAAATTGGACAGAGCAGTTAGATTAACAAGAATTTAAGCTTTCTGCCCATATCAGATATGTCTATGTCATGGGAATTGTTTTGTTTCTTACAACCTCATGCTAATCACATCAGCCTACATTAGCTCAACCGTCCCGCGGACGGGACACCGATCCTGAAGAAGATTTATTAAGGTCAGGTGATAGTTGAGGCCAAGTCATCTGATGCAGCACTCCATCACTCTCCATGGTCAAATAGCCCTTACACAGCCTGGAGGTGTTGGGTCATTGTCCTGTTGAAATACAAATGATAGTCCCACTAAGTGCAAACCAGTTGGGATGGCGTATGCTATGCAAACCAGTTGGGATGGCGTATGCTATGGTAATAATACCTGAAGAATGCTATGGTATCCATGCTGGTTAAGTGTGCCTTGAATTCTAAATAAATCACTGACAATGTCATCAGCAAGCAATCCCACACCATCACACCTCCTCCTCCATGCTTTATGGTGGGAACCTGATTAGGACTCATCAGACCAAAGGACAGATTTCCACCGTCTAATGTCCATTGCTCGTGTTTCTTGGCCCAGGAAAGTCTCTTCTTGTTATTGATGTCTTTTAGTAGTGGTTTCCTTGCAGCAATTTGACCATGAAGGCCTAATTCACGCAGTCTCCTCTGAACAGTTAATGTTGAGATGTGTCTGTTACTTGAACTCTGTGAGGTGCAATCTGAGGTGTAGTTAATTTCTCATTTCTGAGGCTGGTAACTCTAATGAAGTTATCCTCTGCAGCAGAGGTAACTCTGTGTCTTCCTTTCAAATCAAATCAAATTTTATTGGTCACATACACATGGTTAGCAGATGTTATTGCGAGTGTAGCGAAATGCTTATGTGGCGGTCCTCTGAGAGCCAGTTTTATCATAGTGCTTGATGGTTTTTGCAACTGCACTTGAATAAACTTTCAAAGTTCTTGAAATGTTCCAGATTGACTGACCTTCATGTTTTAAAATAATGGTGGACTGTGGTTTCTCTTTGCTTATTTGAGTTGTTCTTGCCATAATGTGGACTTGGTCTTTTTCCAAATAGGGCTATCTTCTGTATACCACCCATACCTTGTCACAACACAACTGATTAGCTCAAACGCATTAAGAAGAAAGACATTCCACAAATAAACTTTTAACAAGGCACACCTGTTAATTTAAATGCATTCCAGATGACTGCGTCATGAAGCTGGTTGAGAGAATGCCAAGGGTGTGCAAAGCTGTCATCAAGGCAAAGGGTGGCTACTTTGAAGCATCTCAAATATAAAATATATTTTGATTTGTTTAATAAATGTTTGATTACTAGGTGATTCCATTTGCGTTATTTCATAGTTTTGATGTCTTCACTATTATTCTACAATGTAGAAAATATAAAACATATAGAAAAACCCTTGAATGAGTAGGGCAAAAGTCCAACCTTTTGACTGGTACTGTATGTTGAGTTGAGCACATTCCAGATAAATGGTTGAACTGAATTCCTGTATCCTGTCTCCCGTCTCGTCATTGTTGAATTGATTAAAGATGTGGTTATGAAATCTTTGAGAAATAACAATGAACAAACAACAGGCACAATTCCGATATAAAAAATAAAATTCTCAAAGATTCAGGAATGTCACATGCACAGATCCGTACACTTGTAACAACTTAAGCATTATGAAACTTCTATTTGATCAAATACTTCTAATCTATCAAAATAGCAATTCCCTTTTATCTTGACCAAATTTGGCACTCTCATTGCCCCCCATACAAAAACCCTCCCTCGGTCTGCTTAGTGCTTATTTTAACTAGGACAGATTTGGAGCGGAGTCGACCCTCTCGCCTCTGTCTCTCTGGTTGTAGTTACTGTAATAGAACAAGGTGGGGCATGCAAACTGTTTTACACCAATGATGTGTATAATGTATACACTGAGTATACAAAACATTAAGAACACCTGCTCTTTCCATTAAATAGACTGACCTGGTGAATCCAGGTGAAAGCTATGATGCCTTATTGATGTCACTTGTCAAATCCACTTCAATCAGTTTTTAAATAATTATTTTTAAGCCTTGAGACAATTGAGACATGGATTGTGTATGTGTGCCATTCAAAGTGGAAATGGGCAAGACAAAATATTTAAGTGCCTTTGAACTGGATATGGTAGTAGGTGCCTGTCTCACTGGTTTGTGTCAAGAACTGACCATCCTACCGATACTCGATTTCGGCGATTTCATTTACAAAATAGCCCCCAACACTCTACTCAACAAATTGGATGCAGTCTATCACAGTGCCATCCGTTTTGTCACCAAAGCCCCATATAATACCCACCCCTGCAACCTGTACGCTCTCGTTGGCTGGCCCTCGCTTCACACCAGCTGTCTGAGCAGCTCACAGATCACTGCACCTGTACACAGCCCATCTGTAAATAGCCCAACCAACTCCCTCATTCCCATACTGTATTTATTTATTTATCTTGCTCATGTGCACCCCTGTATCTCTACTTGCACATTCATCTTCTGCACATCAATCACTGTAATGTCTAATTGGTATATTGTAATTACTTCGCCACCATGGCCTATTTATTGCCTTTTCTTACCTCATTTGCACACACTGTATACAGAGTTTCTTCAACTGTATTATTGACTGTATGTTTTGTTTATTCCATGTGTAACTCTGTGTTGTTGTTTGTGTCGAACTGCTTTGCTTTATTCTCGGCCAGGTCGCAGTTGTAAATGAGAACTTGTTCTCAACTTGCCTACCTGGCTAAATAAAGGTGAAAAAAAAGCTGCAGAGTTTTTCACACTCAACAGTTTCTCGTGAGTGCCAAAGGACATCCAGCCAACTTGACACAACAGTGGGAAGCATTGGAGTCAACATGGAACAGCTTCCCTGTGGAACACTTTCGACACCTTGTAGAGTCCATGTCCAGACGAATTGGGGCTGTTCAAGAATGAGAGGAATGAACCACCGGTGGACTATATTGCCCTCGTCTGTCCAAGTTGAAGAACTACTACTACAGCCTGCCTACACCATCCAAGTAGCCTGAATGAGACATGTGATAAAATGTATCATTAAATAGAAATGATTCCATAATAAAAAAATACTGAGGATAATTATGTCATTGTCAAGAGGACATACACCTCCATTTTAATTTACAATACCTCAAGCCAACACTGTTTGATTATAATATGAAGCTGATATTTCCCAGAACTGGGGGTTTTGTAAGACACTGACTGTCCTGTGAATGTAATTTTTGCTCAAATGTGTTTGTGTGCAAGCAAACAACTTATGATAAAGCACACATGAATGGTATTAAAGTAGGCCTACATAGAGCAGAGCTGGGACAATATATATTGTTCCAATTATCTGTTACCTATCACAGTTAATATGCAAACTTGAGGTGAAAGTCAAATCATGCAAAGATTATATATTAAAGTTTATATTATTCTTTCATTTGATTTGAAACATAAATGGTTTGGGTTTACGATCTCTGTTCTTCAGCACAAATCAAGAAGTTTGAAAATCCAGAAATGGATTACCAGGGGAGGGTGTGAAATCAAGAGAAAATAATTAACACAGGACTGCTCTTATTCATTGGACTGCATTTTTAAATCGAGAAGCATGTATAACCTCTCTTCCAATGTGACTTCAGTGCACTACATCTGTGTACTGCATCTTGACTTGGCTCCCTGTGAATATTTAGATTATTGTTCAAAATAGATAAAGAGTTTATTCGATATCCAATGGTTCGTTGCATTTCCCGAAGCGGAATGTTTCACTCGGACAGGAGTTGATTGGGCCATGCGCTCCTCCCCATTTAACAGGTCATGCTCTCCTCTTGTTTTGAATTTGAATTATTTTCACAATGCATATCCTCTTTGATTCGATAGTATAAAACTCAGCAAACTCCAGCGTTCAGCTACTTAGTGGCTGGTTATGTTTTCTTATAAGTGAGGCCTTACATATATGGGAGGCCTGTCTCTGAGTGTTTAAAAAAAAGTTGAACTGTCACTTTAAAACAATGATGACACGCCTACTTTCAACATACTCCTTGAAGCTCGTAGTGTGGTTGCGCTGTGATTGGAAGCAGAGAAGCGTCGAGCAGCGAGCGTCCCGTCTGCTTCTCACTGGTGAAGGACTACCTTTCGGCTCTGCCTCTCGCGGGGCTGCTGTACAAAGATGGCGGGCGAACTGGTGGAAGCGATGGTAAGCAGAGATCCGCTCGACCGGGTTGATAGGAAAGGGCCTGCGTGGGAGATGGCCGGTTAGTATGGGAAACTGTAAAGGTTTCCCATGAATACTGTATAAAAGGGTTTAACTTAGAGAAGGTTGATTAATTGGTAGTTATATTGAAACTGGTTTCTCTTCGCCGCTAAGTGCGTCTAGCTAACGTTAGCTAGCAGGGACATGGAAAATGAATGATGAGGCCATAAAAACACTCGCCAGCAGGGAGTCAGTGCGAAATTGTATCATTCAATGTTTATGCGAGAGATTGCATTCAACATTCGGTCCATCCACTGGCACTTTGACTTGTCAATGGACGTATTTTCACTGTTGGGATAACAACAAAGCAAGTGGAGTTAACGTTAGCTTACCCACTAGCCTAGCTTCTTGTCAGACAAGGCAATTGTCAATGCCGCTGTCCACCTCTACACGCTGCAAGCCTGATACACGAGTTGTAGAAATGAACCTGAATTAATGAGATTGATGTAATTAGTTTGCAAGACTTTTCTAACTACACTGAACAAAAATATAAACGCAACAAATATTAGACTGAGTTACAGTTCATATAGGAAATCAGTCAATTGAAATCAATTAATAAAGCCTAATCTATGGATTTCACATGACTGGGAATACAGATTAATCTGTCAGTCACAGATACCTTTAAAAAAAAAGTAGGATCGTGGATCAGAACGTGTCTGGTGTGACAACCGTTTGCCTCATACAGAGCGACACATCTTCACATATAGTTAGTTGTTCAGGCTGTGGAAAGTTGTCCCACTACTCTTCAATGGCTCTGCGAAGTTGCTGGATATTGGTGGGAACTGGAACACTGTCGATTCAGAGCATTCCAAACATGCACAATGGGTGAGATGTCTGGTGAGTATGCAGGCCATTGAAAAACTGGGACATTTTTCAGCTTCAAGGAATTGTGTACAGATCGTTGTGACATGGGGCTTTGCATTTCGTGCTGAAACGAGGTGATGGCGGCAGATGAATTACACGAAAATGGGCCTCAGGATCTCATCAGGGTATCTCTGTGCATTCAAATAGACAACGAACAATTGTATTCGATCAATGGCTATCTTATGCCATACCATAACCCCACTGCCACCATGGACACTCTGTTCACAATGTTGACATCAGCAAACCGCTCACCCACAAGATGCCATACACTGTCTGCCATCTGTCTGGTACAGTTGAAACTTGGATTATTCCGTGAAGTGAATACTTCTCCAGCGTTGCCAGTGTGGCCGTCGAAGGTGAGCGTTTGCCCACAACTCTGTTACAACTCCAAAATGCAGTCATGTCAAGACCCAGGTGAGGACGACAAGCACGGAGATGAGCTTCCCTGAGACTGTTTCTGACAATTTGTGCCGAAATTCTTCAGTTGTGCAAACCCACAGTTTCATCAACTGTGGTGGCGTGTCTCAGATGATCCTGCAGGTGAAGAAGCCAGATGTGGAGATTCTGGGCTGGCGTTACATGTGGTATGTGGTTGTGAGGCCGGTTATTTTTTTATTTAAGCTTTTATTTAACTAGGCAAGTCACACCAACACTACATAAAGAGAGAGACCTAAGACAACAACTTAGCATGGCAGAAGCACATGAAAACACAGCATGGTAGCAACACATAACAACATGGCAGCAGCACAAAACATGGTACAAGCATGATTGGGAACAGACAACAGCACAAAGGGCAAGAAGGTAGAGACAACAATGCATCACGCGAAGCAGCCACAACAGTCAGTAAGTGTCCACGATTGAGTCTTTGAATGAAGAGATGGAGATAAAAACAGTGGAGTTTTTTTTTGCAGCTCGTCCAAGCCTCTAGCTGCAGCGAACTGAAAAGAGGAGCAACCCAGGTTAGACGTACCACCAATGGATGTGATTTATGATAGAGAAATTAACATTCAAATTTCAAAGGGCACTCGCACATCTGAGCTGTCTTTTTTTTTTAAGGTGCATGGTAACAGTTGGATAAAATGAGGGAAAAAAATAAGAAACCCACACTTCTCTTGATAGTATCACTTCTCTTTAATAGGCTTTACGTATCGGCCTCAAGGCCCTCGTCAGAGCTTTTGAGTTAAAAAAGAATTATGTCGACATGGCTCCACCCACATCTGTTCCATGCATCAAATGGGGTTAGAGTCGAGGGAAAGTAAGTAAGCGTTACCAAAAATAACAATGTGCATTTGATAAATATTAAAATAGTGTGACGTCAGAGTAATCTGAAATGTGGGCATTAATTGATCAAATTTACGACGTAACATACATTGGCATTTCATCATTAAAAACATTCTCTTTGGCTCAGAGTATTATTTATATCACGTATTATTTATGTCACCTCCCCTGTCTGATATCTTGACCTTCTCAATGCCACAAAATTTGACGGTAGAAATGTCATATTTTTGGTCATTTAAAATCTACTGGGACTGTATAAACCCTGTTGTTTCTCCTGATAAAAAAAAAAAAAAATTATATTCACAAATTCTCTGGAGAGAACGAGAGGTTTTACCTACATAACACAATCCACATGGACATTTAATCATGTAGATAACATGGGTGGTGGAGCACGTATTGTAATTTATTGGGAACCGTTTTGAACATGAATGAATGCTCCCATTTCAGATTACTCTGTATTGCGCTGTACCCAATGATTTATGAAAACTTGCTTGGTGGGTTGATGTCCTCATTGTGGTTTTACAGATGTGTTTAATATGTTTTATGTACACCCTTTTTTATATTTGGTAACACTAACTTATTTTCCGTCGACTCGAACCACATTCGATGGATGTGAGTAAAGCTGTCTACATAAGGCTGCAAAAAAAAAAATCACAAAAGCTCTGGCGAAGGCCTTGGGGCTGATACTTAAAGCTTATTAAAGAGCACTGATGCTATCAAGATTAGTGTGCGGGTTTATTTTTTTTCTCTCAAAGAAATAAACATTAAATTCTCTGGTAACAGCTCTGGTGGACATTCCTGCAGTCAGCATGCCAATTACATGCTCCCTCAACATGAGACATCTGTGGTGTTGGACAAAACTGCATATTTTTTGTGGCCTTTAATTGTCCCCAGCACAAGGTGCACCTGTGTAATCATGCTGTTTAATCAGCTTCTTGATATGCACATCTGTCAGGTGGATGGATTATCTTGGCAAAGGAGAAATGCTCACTAACAGAGATGTGCACAAAATTTGAGAAGTATTTTCTGCGTATGTAACATTTATGGGATCTTTCATTTCAGCTCATGAAACCTGGGACCAACACTTTACATGTTGCATCTATTTTTGTTCAGTGTAGATAGTGACTAGCTAGCTACATGCATTGATGGGTCTTCAAATGCACCGATGGTGTTGTGTCCTACACTATTTAAAGGGGGGACCAGTCTAGGTTTTGTTTGCAGGAAAAATATTCTATGCATGGTGTTAGGAACAGAAGGGGCTCATGGGTCATGCTACTGAATTCTAGATGGGAGGGAGGAAAATATTACTTGAAGCAAGTGCACAGACACTATATTTACACAAAAGTATATGTGGACACCTTCAAATTAGTGGATTCGGCTATTATTTCAGCCACACCCATTGCTGCCTGGTGTATAAAGTCAAGCACACATCCATGCAATCTCTATAGACAAACATTTGCATTAGAATGACACCATCACACTTTCCAACAAGTCAATAATTAACTTTCTGCCTGGTCAACTGTGAGTGGTGTCGTTGTGAAGTGGAAACCTCTAGAAGCGACAACGGCTCAGCCGCGAAGTGGTAGGCCACACAAGCTCACAGAACGGGACCACCAAGTGATGTAGAGCGTAAAAATTGTCAGTCCTTGTTTGCCTCTGGAAGAAACGTCTGCACACAAACTGTTCGTCGGGAGCTTAATGAAATGGGTTTCCATGGCCGAGCAGCTGTACACAAGCCTAAGATCAACATGTGCAATGCCAAGTGTCGGCTGGAGTGGTGTAAAGCTCGCCTCCATTGGACTCTGGAGCAGTGAAAACATGTTCTCTGGAGTGATCAGGCTAGGCCCCTTAGTTCCAGTGAAGGGAAATCTTAACGCTACGGCATACAATGACATTCTAGATGGTTCTGTGCTTCCAACCTTGTGGCAACAGTTTTGGGGAAGGCCCTTTCCTATTTCAGCATGACAATGCCCCCATGCACAAAGTGAGGTCCATACAGAAATGGATTGTCGATCGGTGTGGAAGAATTTGACTGGCCTGCACAGAACCCTGACCTCAACCCCATCGAACACCTTTGGTATGAATTGGAATACCGACTGTGAGCCAGGCCTAATCGCACAACCTCACTAATGCTCTTGTGGCTTAATGGAATCAAGTCCCTGCAGCAGCAATGTTCCAACATCTAGTGGAAAGCCTTCCCAGAAGAGTGGAGGCTGTTTATAGCAGCAAAGGGGGGACCATCTCCATATTAATGCTCATGATTTTGGAATGAGATGTTTGACGAGCAGGTGTCTACATACTTCTGGTCATGTGTATTTCAATTTAGCATTAATCATTTGAGTTGACATGCTGAGTGTTAATTTCTTTATACCAGGTAATTATATAGATAGGTCAGTGCACAGCTCTTCAAATCAAATGTTATTGGTCAAATACACATATTTAGCAGATGTTATTGCGGGTATAGCAAAATGCTCGTGTTTACAGACAGAGTGAATTATAAGTACATTTACATTTACATTTAAGTCATTTAGCAGACGCTCTTATCCAGAGCGACTTACAAATTGGAGTAAAATAATATCACAATTCCAGTGGGTCACAAGTTTACATACACTAAGTTGACTGTGCCTTTAAACAGCTTCGAAATTCCAGAAAATTATGTCATGGCTTTAGAAAATTCTGATAGGTGAATTGACATCATTTGAGTCAATTGGAGATGTACCTGTGGATGTATTTCAAGGCCTACCTTCAAACTCAGTGCCTCTTTGCTTGACATCATGGGAAAATCAAAAGAAATCAGCCAAGACCTCAGGGGAAAAAAATTGTAGACCTCCACAAATCTGGTTCATCCTTGGGAGCAATTTCCAAATGCCTGAAGGTACCACGTTCATCTGTACAAACAATAGTACACAAGTATCAACACCATGGGACCACGCAACTGTCATACTGCTCAGGAAGGAGATGCGTTGTCTCCTAGAGATAAACATACTTTGGTGCGAAAAATGCAAATCAATCCCAGAACAGCAAAGGGCCTTGTGAAGATGCTGGAGAAAACGGGTACAAAAGTATCTATATCCACAGTAAAACGAGTCCAATAGACAACCTGAAAGGCCAGTCAGCAAGAAAGAAGCCGCTGTTCCAAAACCGCCATTTAAAAAAAGCCAGCCTACGGTTTGCAACTGCACATGGGGACAAAGATCATACTTTTTGGAGAAATGTCCTCTGGTCTGATGAAACAAAAATACAACTGACCATAAGGGCCATCAATATGTTTGGAGGAGAAAGGGGAATGCTTGCAAGCTGAAGAACACCATCCCAACCTTGAAGCATGGGGGTGGCAGCATCATGTTGTGGGGGTGCTTTGCTGAAGGAGGGACTGGTGCACTTCACAAAATAGATGGCATCATGAGGAAAGAAAATTGTGGATATATTAAAGCAACATCTCAAGACATCAATCAGGAAGTTAAAGCTTGATTGCCAATGGGTCTTCCAAATGGACAATGACCCCAAGCATACTTCCAAAGTTGTGGCAAAATGGCTTAAGGACAACAAAGTCAATGTATTGGAGTGGCCATCACAAAGCTCTGACCTGAAACCTATAGAATATTTGTGGGCAGAACTAAAAAAGCTTGTTTGACCCAACTTATTGTGGAAGGCTACCCAAAATGTTTGACCCAATTTAAACAATCTAAAGGCAATGCTACCAAATACTAATTGAGTGTATCTAAACTTCTGACCCACTGGGAATGTGATAAAAGAAATAAAAGCTGAAATAAATCATTCTCACTACTATTATTGTGACATTTCACATTCTTAAAATAATGTTGTGATCCTAACTGACCTAAGACAGGAAATTTTTACTAGGATTAAATGTCAGGAATTGAGACACACCTGAGCCAAATACATTTCAACTCAGTTTATGTAAACTTCTGACTTCAACTCTCAATCTATATTGTGTGTTTGTAATATATATACTGGATACAGTTCCTTTATTTATATATATTTTTGTTGCCTCCTGGGCATAGAGGCTTCAGCCCCGGTAAATCCCTGCATTAAGCCAGTCCTGCGCCTGGCATCTACTACCATACCCCTTTCAAAGGCACTTAAATATTTATCTTGCCCATTCACCCTCTGAATGGCCACAAACACAATCCATGTCTCAAGGCTTAAAAATCCTTCTTTAACCTTTTACTGCAGTTGGCTAAATCAGGACATTTTTACTATGATTAAATGTCAGGAATTGTGAAACTGAGTTTCACTGTATTTGGCTAAGGTCTATGTAAACTTCCAACTTCAACTGTACATATGAAATGAGTAAAACATTATTAAAGTGATCAGTGATTTCATGTACATAGGGCAGCAGCCTCTTAACGTGCAGGGTTGAGTAACTAGTGTAGGCTACCTTTTTAAAGTTATTGGCACTTGCCGAGCTCAAGGAATCAAGATGGTAATCCAAAACTTCCCCTCTTCCTATCACTCTCTCTCCTTTGTGTCTTCCCTTCAGAACATGGTGAAGAGTTTCCGGGTGTCTGACCTGCAGACGCTGCTGGCCTCCATGGGCCGCAGTAAGAGTGGTCTAAAGCATGATCTGGTGGGACGGGCGCTGAGGCTGGTGCAGACAGAGTACAGCCCAGAGCTGCTGAAGAACGTGCGGCAGCTGTACGAGTCACGCTTCCCCAAGGCGTCGGGTTGGCTGGCTGCTCGGCGCCCGGAGGGGGTTCCGGTGGCCTACTCCTCCCTCAGCTCGTCCCCCACAGGCACTCAGGGCGCAGACTACCTCAACGGCATCCCCAAGCTGTCCTCCACACCTGCGGCTGAGGTCAAGCTGGTGTCGCTGCCCTTCTACCAAACTCTGGAGACGCTGTTGCCGCCAACAGAGCTAAGTGAGTGATTTTTGTCAGTGAGATGTGGAGAGCTTTCGGTCTAGTCAAGTCCTTGTAGAGAGGCCAAAAAGTTCCTGGTCAGTAAAAAAACCTGGCCCGCCTTTAGAAAGTATTCAGACCCCATGACTTTTTCCACATTTTATATTACAGCTTTATTCTAAAATGTGTTAAATAAATACAAAATCCTCAGCAATCTACACACAATACCCCATAATGACAAGTGAAATCAGGTCTAGAAATTTTTGCAAATACCTTTTTTGATTTACATACAGTGGGGAGAACAAGTATTTGATACACATTTTGCAGGTATTCCTACTTACAAAGCATGTAGAGGTCTGTATTTTTTTATCATAGGTACACTTCAACCGTGAGAGACGGAATCTAAAACAAAAATCCAGAAAATCACATTGTATGATTTTTAAGTAATTCATTTGCATTTTATTGCATGACATAAGTATTTGATCACCTACCAACCAGTAAGAATTCTGGCTCTCACAGACCTGTTAGTTTTTCTTTAAGAAGCCCTCCTGTTCTCCACTCATTACCTGTATAAAAGACACCTGTCCACACACTCAATCAAACAGACAGACTCCAACCTCTCCACAATGGCAAAGACCAGAGAGCTGTGTAAGGACATCAGGGATAAAATTGTAGACCTGCACAAGGCTGGGATGGGCTACAGGACAATAGGCAAGCAGCTTGGTGAGAAGGCAACAACTGGCGCAATTATTAGAAAATGTAAGAAGTTCAAGATGACGGTCAATCACCCTCGGTCTGGGGCTTCCATCCTTCTCCTCTCCGCTACCTGGGCTCGAACCAGGAACACATCGACAACAGCCACCCTCGAAGCAGCGTTACCCATGCAGAGCAAGGGGAACAACTACTCCAAGTCTCAGAGCAAGTGACTTTTGAAACGCTATTAGAGCGCACCCCGCTAACTAGCTAGCCATTTCACATCGGTTACACCAGCCTAATCTCGGGAGTTGATAGGCTTGAAGTCATAAACAGCTCAATGCTTGAAGCACAACGAAGAGCTGCTGGCAAAACGCACAAAAGTGTTGTTTGAATGAATGCTTACGAGCCTGCTGATGCTTACGAGCCTGCTGGTGCCTACCATCGCTCAGTCAGACTGCTCTATCAAATCATAGACTTAATTCTAACATAATACACAGAAATACGAGCCTTTGGTCATTAATATGGTCGAATCCGGAAACTATCATTTCGAAAACAAAACGTTTATTCTTTCAGCGAAATATGGAACCGTTCCGTATTTTATCTAACGGGTGGCATCCATAAGTAAATATTGCTGTTACATTGCACTACCTTCAATGTTATGTCATAATTACGTAAAATTCTGGCAAATTAGTTTGCAATGAGCCAGGCTGCCCGAACTGTTGCATGTACCCCGATTCTGCGTGCAATGAATACAAGTGACACAATTTCACCTGGTTAATATTGCCTGCTAACCTGGATTTATTTTAGCTAAATATGCAGGTTTAAAAATATATACTTCTGTGTATTGATTTTAAGAAAGGCATTGATGTTTATGGTTAGGTACACGTTGGAGCAACGACAGTCCTTTTTCGCAAATGCGCACCGCGTCGATTATATGCAACGCAGGACACGCTAGATAAACTAGTAATATCATCAACCATGTGTAGTTATAACTAGTGATTATGATTGATTGTTTTTTATATGATAAGTTTAATGCTAGCTAGCAACTTACCTTGGCTTCTTACTGCATTCGCGTAACAGGCAGGCTTCTCATGAGGCAGGTGGTTAGAGCGTTGGACTAGTTAGCCGTAAGGGTGGCTAACTGAACAAGGCAGTTAACCCACCGTTCTTAGGCTGTCATTTAAAATAAGAATGTGTTCTTAACTGACTTGCCTAGTTTAATAAAGGTGTAAAAAAAAAAAAATAATCGGTGTCCAAAAATACAATGTTCGATTATGAAAACTTCAAATCGGCCCTAATTAATCGGCCATTCTGTTTAATCGGTCGACCTCTAGTACCAAAACAATTCTGAGGTATTGAAGGTCCCTGAACACAGTGGCCATCATTCTTAAATGGAAGAAGTTTGGAACCACCAAGTTAGAGTTCCTTTGTGGAGATGGTTGTCCTTATGGAAGTTTCTCCCATCTCTGCAGCACTCAAACCATCAGGCCTTTATGGTAGTGGCCAGACAGAAGACACTCCTCAGTAAAATACATATGACAGCCCACTTGTAGTTTGCCAAAAACACCTGAAGACTCTGACCATGAGAAACAAGATTCTCTGGTCTGATGAAACCATGATTGAACTCTTTGGCCTGAATGTGAAGCGTTACTTCTAGAGGAAACCTGCCACCATCTCTACGGTGAAGCATGGTGGTGGCAGCATCATACTGTGGGGATGTTTTTCAGCGGCAGGGACTGGGAGACTAGTCAGGATCGAGGGAAAGCTGAACAGAGCAAAGTACAGAGATCCTCAATGAACCAGCTCCAGAGCACTCAAGACTTCAGACTGGGGCAAAGGATCACCTTGCAAACAGGACAATAACCCTAAGCACACAGCCAAGTCAACACAGGAGTGGCTTTGTGACAAGTCTCTGAATGTCCTTGAGTGGCCCAGCCAGAGCCTGGACTTGAACCCGATCGATCGAACATCTTTGGAGAGACCTGAAAATAGCTGTGCAGCAACACACTCCATCCAACCTGACAGAGTTTGAGAGCATTTGCAGAGAATGTGAGGAACTCTCCAAATACAGGTGTGCCAAGATTGTAGCGTCATAACCAGAAGACTCCAGGCTGTAATCACTGCCAAAGGTGCTTCAACAAAATACTGAGTAAAGGGTCTGAATACCTATGTAAATGTGATATTTCCATTACATTTTTTTAATAAATTAGCAAACATTTCTTATACTGTATTTGCTTTGTCCTTATCAGTATTGTGTGTAGATTGATGAGACAGATGTCTGTAACCCTACAAAATGTTGAAAAAGTTAAGGGGTCTGAATACATTCTGATGACACTGTATATTAATGACAGAAACATGACATTACAATTAAGCGCTAAGGACATTTTGGACATTGCGAAGCACAGGGAACTTGTGGTATGTGTATATCTTTTTTCCTTCTGCATCTGTCCTTGTAGTTGCCCAGAACAGTGAGAAACTGCAGGACAGTCAATGCATATTTGAATTAACACAGAGCCAAGCGGACCAAGTCAGAAACTCGACGTGAGTATAACACTTTTATTCAAAGTTAACTGTGGTTTTTTTCTACTGCTTGTGACTTTGAGTGGACACTGGGGGGTACCATAACATTCCCTCCCTTGTTGTTTTAGTGAGCTTCGACCAGGAATGAAGGCAATCCAGGTGGTTCTTAGGTGAGTTTACAAGAGTTCAACTGTCCTACACATAACAGCACACCAATCCCACAATTGCATAGGTAATTTCCAGTACATACAGTTGAAGCCTATTCTAGATCAGTAGCTAGGCTTCCATCAATTTGTTCTATGATATTCAAGTGAATATTATAACATTCAAACAAACAATATGCACATTTTACCTGTAGTAGTGGTTTTCCATCAAATTGTCTTTTTGGTAACCTTGATTTTAGAGCGTTGGAACAGTCACTGAAAGGTCCCTGGTTTGAATCCCAGAGCCCACAAGGTGAAAAATCTTTTGCTGTGCCCTTGAGCAACGTACTTAACCCCAATTGCTCCAGGGGCATGTGGACAATGGTGACTGTGGCATGATCCCATTCCCTACGGGTGTCTCAGGGGGGAGTTGGAATATGCAAGAACACATTTTCATTACACATTTACAAAAATGTGTAGCAGGACAAATATACCCCCTCCCAAAAAAAAAACATTGTTAAAAACTGTACATAATTACGCTGTAACTTCATTTACAGAATAAAAAACAGAAGTATGTGTTTCCATCCCATTTTTAACACTTGTTTTTGGCACAAAAGTCTGCAATACACTGCAAGTGTGCCCACTTTGGTATTGGCACATGCGCTCTAGCCAACAGCTTGCAGATGCAGCACAGAGGGTAGGCTTCATTATGAGATTATGGATCAGTCAGTTAAAAAAAAAATGTTTTTGTCAATTGACAGTCAAGCATCTATCATCATGCCAACAGCATAACAGTTAAGGCCCTCTATTGGAAAGAAGCATTAAAAAAATAAAAATAGAATTGTACCTTTTTATTTAACTAGGCAAGTTGAGAACAAATTCTTATTTACAATGACTGCCAAACCCGGATGATGCTGGGCCAATTGTGCACTGCCTATGGGACTCCCAATCATGGCCGGTTGGAGAATTGCTGCGGGGACTTCCATTCAGCCATGAGCATTAGTGAGGTTGGGCAATTAGGCTTGACTCGCAATCGGCGTTCTAATTCATCCCAAAGGTGTTCAATGGGGTTAAGGTCAGGGCTCTGTGCAGGCCAGTCAAGTTCTTCCACACTGATCTTGACAAGTCATTTCTGTATGGACCTCGCTTTGTGCATGAGGGCATTGCCACAAAGTTGGAAGCACCGAATCGTCTAGAATGTAATTGTATGCTGCAGCATTAAGATTTCCCTTCACTGGAACTGAGGTCTAGCCCTACCCATGAAAAAGAGCCCCAGACCATTATTCCTCCTCCACCAAACTTTACAGTTGGCACTATGCATTGTGGCAGGTAGCGTTCTCCTGGCATCTGCCAAACCCAGATTTGTCCATTGGACTACCAGATAGTGAAGTGTGATTCATCACTCCAGAGAACGTGTTTCCACTGCTCTGGAAACCAATGGTGGTTGAGTTTTAGACCTTAGGACCTTTAGATCTTAGGCTTGTGTGGCTGCTCTGCCATATTCACTTGTCAGCAACAATTTTGGCTGAAATTGCCATATCCACTCATTTGAAGGGGTGTCCACATACCTTTGTGTAGGGTAGCATTTCTTGACTGCAACATGGTTCTATTCTATAAAAAATGTGCATCAAAGCATTTCTACTGCATTTGTCACATGGTCTATTTCACAGATAAGGAAAATTATTCACCCGTCTATTGTAGTTTGTTCTGTCGACATTTGGAACGTTTACAGACAATTATAGTTTCCTCTACTGTGTCCTTTATCAAATTTATCAAGTCCCAACAAAAGTGTACATTTTGTGTGTATTGAATGACAAATCGGACCACCACAACCATTCACTGAGAATGGCTGTGTTTAAGAGGATTACATATGTTGCCATCTAACACTGATAACCACTGAACCTCCTGTGCTTTTGCTATGATCCTTTACAGAATCTGTTATACAGACTCAATCGGTGTCCAGGAAGATCAGTACCCTCCCAATATTGCTGTCAAAGTCAACCAGTCCTACTGTCATGTACCAGTAAGTAGTCAAGCTGGGGAATCTCATGCTCTCAGGCAAACAAACCAACCAACAACTCAGAAGAAAGTGCCTATATCTTGGTTGCTAAACATTTCTATATTTGTTCTGTACAGGGTTACTACCCATCTAATAAGCCAGGTGTGGAACCGCGTCGTCCCTGTCGCCCAGTCAACATCACACCCTGGTTACACCTCTCCACTGCCACCAACCGGGCCACTGTCACATGGGGCAACTTCGGCAAGGTCAGTCTCTGGTTGAAACTTTACACTGTTATTTTAGAACCTTGCCAGGAGGCGACACCTTTTGCACATCTAAAGTAAACTCTGTGATGTACTCAAGCTGTTTTGATTAATTTCCATGACACGTATTTGAAATGGTGTGGTTGTTTTTCAGATATCTGCTGCTATTTCCAGTGTGTTCATTCTGTTCAGTGCTCACTCATGTCTTCTCGTCCTGTCTGCAGCGCTACTCGGTGGCAGTGTATTTAGTGCGGGTCTTCACATCAGCAGAGCTCTTCAGCCAACTTAAACACTGCTCAGTGGAGAGTGCAGAACGCTGTCGTGAACGCAGTAAGTGGCCTTTCATGCTTTATTGCATTTTAGTAATGTTTACACCTGTGCTGTGTGACGTTGAACTAGTTTCTTTCTGCTGTGTCCAGTCCAGGACAAGCTACGCTTTGATCCAGAGAACGAGATCGCCACCACAGGGCTACGGGTGTCCCTCATCTGTCCTGTGAGGATTTGCACTCTCACCACAAGCCATATCCACCCAGTCATGCTTTAATTTCTTATTAAAGAGCAAGTCTTAAACCTTTCAGTTGTTACTGACCAAAACAAAGAAAACCATAACACGAGGAACAGGCTACCACCCACCATTTGTCTACAGCCTAATGCTAATAACATGCCTCCCTTTCCTCTTCCTCCTCTCAGCTAGTGAAGATGCGGATAGGAGTGCCGTGTCGGGTGCTCACCTGTGCCCACTTGCAGTGTTTCGATGCCATCTACTTCCTGCAAATGAATGAGAAGAAGCCCACGTGGACCTGCCCTGTGTGTGACAAACAGGCTCCCTTTGAGCTGCTCACCATCGATGGGTAAGTAAGGCATGCTGAGGCTTGTCACTTACCAACAGCACCACTACTACTCACTCTCCAGGAATTTGAGAACCACTCTTCCTTTTAAGGGTCTTTGCATAGGTTAGAATTTTTGGAGCAATTAAAAAAAAAAAAAAAACTCTTAACTTGCAATGGCCTACCTACACTGGGCTAAATTTTCAATAGGTCTATTGTCCCAATAAGGCTATTGCAGTTTCAATAAGTCTGTCTCAATTAATTTTCATTAAGAATATTATGGGGCTAAAAATGTATGATTTAGAGACACGTATCAATGTACGCGAAGTTATCCAACCTTTAAGGCCTTATTGAGGACCTGGATAATTTCTCTGGACTGAAACCCAACTACTACATTACGGATGGAGTCTCTAAAAGATAAAAACTGTAAGAATTAAAAAATGTCAATCTACACACAATACCCCATAATGACAAAGCGTGAACAGGTTTTCAGCAATGTTTGCAAATGTATTAAAAATATACATTATTTACATACAATACCAGTCAAAAGTTTGGACACATATACATTCAAGGGGTTTTCTTTATTTTTACTGTTTTCTACGTTGTAGAATAATAGTGAAAAAATCAACTATAAATTAACACATGGGGTCATGTTTAACACTTTTTTTGGTTCCTACAAATCAAAATATATTTGAGATAGTAGCCACCCTTTGCCTTGACAGCTTTGCATTCTCTCAACCAACTTCATAACCTAGAATGTATGTCAATTAACAGGTGTGCCTTAAAAGTTCATTTGTGGAATTTCTTTCCTTCTTAATGCGTTAGAGCCATTCAGTTGTGTTTTGTCAAGGGTAGGGGGGTATACAGAAGATGGCCCAATTTGGTAAAATACCAAGTCAATATTATGGTAAGAAATGCTCAAATAAGCAAAGAGAAACTACAGTCCATCATTACTTTAAGACATGAAGGTCAGTTGATCCGGAACATTTCAAGAACTTTGAACGTTTCTTCAAGTGCAGTCGCAAAAATCATCAAGCGCTATGATGAGGACCGGCACAGAAAAGGAAGACCCAGAGTTACCTCTGCTGCAGAGGAAAAGTTCCTTAGTTACCGGCCTCCAGAAATTGCAGCCCAAATAAATGCTTCAGAGTTCTAGTAACGGACACATCTCAACATCAACTGTTCAGAGGAGACTGCGTGAATCAGACCTTCATGGTCGAAAAGGACACCAATAGACTAGCTTGGGCTAAGAAACACGAGCAATGGACATTAGATGGTGGAATTCTGACCTTTTTAGTTCAACCGCCGTGTCTTTGAGACGTAGAGTAGGTGAACGGATGATCTCCGCATGCGTGGTTCCCACCGTGAAGCATGGAGTTGTGGAGGTGCGTTGCTGGTGACACTGTCCGATTTAGAATTCAAGGAACACTTAACCAGCATGGCTACCACAGCATTCTGCAGCAATACGCCATCCCATCTGGTAGGACTATCATTTGTTTTTCAACAGGACAATGACCCAACACACCTACAGGCTGTGTAAGGGCTATCTGACCAGGAAGGAGAGTGATGGCGTGCTGCATCAGATGCCCTGTCCTCCACAATCACCTGACCTCAACCCAATTGAGATGGTTTGGGATGAGTTGGACTGCAGAGTGAAGGAAAAGCAGCCATCAAGTACTCTGCATATGTGGGAACTCCAAGACTGTGGGAAAAGCATTCCAGTTGAAGCTGGTTGAGAGAAGGCCATGGGTGTACAAAGCTGTCAAGGCAAAGGGTGGCTAGTTTGAAGAATCTCAAATATAAAAATATATTTTGTTTTGTTAAACACTTTTTTTGGTTACTACATGATTCGTTTTCGTAGTTTGTCTTCACTATTCTACAATGTAGACCATAGTAAAAATAAAGAAAAACCCTTGAATGAGTAGGTGTGTCAACTTTTGACTGGTACTGTAAGCATTCAGACCCTTTGCTATGAGACTTGAAATTGAACTCCGGTGCATCCTGTTTCCATTGATCATCCTTGATGTTTCTATGACTTGATTGGAGTCGCCCGGCCCAACTGAGCAATTGTGGGAGAAGGGCCTTGGTCAGGGTGATGACCAAGAACCTGATGGTCACTCAAACAGAGCTCCAGAGTTCCTCTGTGGAGATAGAACCTTCAAGAAGGACAACCATCTCTGCAGCACTCCACTAATCAGGCCTTTATGGCAGAGTGGCCAGAAGGAAGCCACTCCTCAGTAAAATACAGATGGCAGCCCGCTTAGAGTTTGCCAAAAGGCAACTAAAGGACTATCAGATAATGGCTCCGGCTCACTCAGATAATGGCGCCGGAGGTGATGGCTGCAGTTTTACGGGCTCCTAACCGACTATGCTATTTAGTTTTTTTCGCATTGTAACTTATTTTGTATGTAATGTTGCTTCTACCATCTCTTATGACCGAAAAGAGCTTCAGGATATCGGAACAACAATTACTCACCTCGAACTTGGCAAATTATTTATTTCTTTAATTAGTCTGATGCAGCTGATGTGAAGAATATACTGCTTCCTCAAGACCAGGCCCAAATCTGTAATTCGCGTCAAGAAAAGACAAATACAGGGGGAGGAGATCGGGGTGCTTTGAGAGAATTTGTTACCATTTGTTCTATTGGCCAACATGCAATCACTGGAAAATAAACTGGATGATCTTCATTTGAGATTATCCTACCAACTGGAATCTTATGTTTCACGGAGTCGTGGCTGAACGACGACACCGATATTATACAGTTGGCTGGGTTTTCCGTGCATCGGCAGGACAGAACAGCTAAGTCTGGTAAGACCAGGGTTAGGGATGTCTGTTTGTCAATAACCACTGGTGTGCGATGTCAACTAATAAAGAATTATCGAGGTATTGCTTGCCTGAGGTAGAGTACCTCATGATAAGCTGTAGACCGGACCATCTACCAAGAGTTTATATTATTCTTAGCCGTCTATTTACCACCACAAAGCAATGCTGGCACTAAGACTGCACTCAATGGGCTGTGTAAGGCCATAAGCAAACAAGAAAATGCTAATCCAGAAGTGGTGCTCCTAGTGGCTGGGAACTGTAATGTAGGCACATTTTATATCTGTTTAACCGAATTTCTACCAGCATGTCATGTGGAACCAGAGGGGGGAGAAAAAAACTCTAGGCCACCTTTACTCCACACACCAAGATGCATACAAAGCTCTCCCTCACCCTCCATTTGGCAAATCTGACCACACATCTGTCGTCCTGATTCCTGCTTACAAGCAATAAGTAGCAGTGACTCGCTCAATACGGAAGTCGTCAGATGACGCGGCTTCTACGCTACATGACTGTTGTGCTAGCACAAAATGGAATATGTTCTGGGATTCATCTAATGGCATAGAGTAGTATACCCCCTCAGTCACTGGGGGCTGTAGTGGAGCGGGTTGAGAGCTTCAAGTTCCTTGATGTCCACATCACCAACAAGCTATCATGGTCCAAACACACCAAGACAGTTGTGAAGAGGGCATAGCAACACCTCCCCAGATCCTCAAAGTTCTACAGCTACACCATCGAGAGTATACTGACCGGTTGCATCACTCCACGGTATGGCAACTGCTTGGCATCTGACCCTAAGGCGCTACAGGGGGTAATGCAAACAGCCCAGTACATCACTGGGGCCAAGCTTCCTGCAATCCAGGACCTATATACTAGGCGGTGTCAGAGGAAGGCCCAAAAATTGTCAGACTCGAGTCACCTAAGTCATAGACTGTTCACTCTGCCTACTGCACGGCAAGCGATCCTTAACAGCTTCTACCCCCAAGCCATAAGCCACAATTAATCAAATGGCCACCAAACTATTTACATTGTTTTTACACTGCTGCTACTCACTGTTTATCACTTAACCCCAACCTACATGTACAAAAACTGCATTGTTGGTTAAGGGCTTGTAAGTAAGCATTTCACGGTAAGGTCTACACCCTTTGTATTTGGAGCATGTGACATATGATTTGATCAGACCATGATGAAACCAAGATTGAACTCTTTGGCCTGAATGCCAAGCGTCACGTCTGGAGGAAGCCTGGCACCATTCCTACAGTGAAGCATGGTGGTGGCAGCATCATGCTGTGGGGATGTGTCAGTGGCAGGGACTGAGAGACCAGTCAGGATTGAGGGAAAGATGAACGGCACAAAGTACAGCAAGATCCTCAATGAACCTACTCCAAAGTGCTCAGAATCTCAAACTGGGGGGGAAGGTTCACCTTCCAACAGGACAACGACCCTAGACACACAGCTGAGACAGTGCACAAGTGGCTTTGGGACAAGTCTCGGAATGTCCTTGAGTGGCCCAGCCAGAACCCAGACTTGAACCCTATCCAACATCTATGGAGAGACCTGAAAATAGCTGTGCAGCAACGCTCACCATCCAACCTGACAGCTCTTGAGAGGATCTGCAAAGAAGTGGGAGAAATTCCCCAAATACAGGTGTGCCAAGCTTGTAGTGTCATACCCAAGAAGGCTCAAGGCTGTAATCGCTTCCAAAGGTGCTTCAACAAAGTACTGAATAAAGGGTCTGAATACTTATGTAAATGTGATATTGAAACATTTCTAAAAACAGTTTTTTGCTTTGTCATTATGGGGTATCCATTTTAGAACGAGGCTGTAACAAATGTGGAAGTCAAGGGGTCAAATACTTTTTGAGTGCAATGTATTCTGTTCATGTATTATGATAAACTTGGGCAAATGTAATTTAATACTTTTAGTTGAATCCCTGCTAAGGGGCGGCAGGGTAGCCTAGTGATTTAGAGTGTTGGACTAGTAACCGGAAGGTTGCAAGTTCAAATCCCCGTGCTGATAAGGTACAAATCTGTCATTCTGTCCCTGAACAGGCAGTTAACCCACTGTTCCTAGGCCGTCATTGAAAATAAGAATTTGTTCTTAACCTGCTTGCCTAGTTAAATAAAGGTAAAAAGAAAATATGAAATGCAAATTAAAATAAATAAATTCTCCCCTCAAGCAATGGGAGGAGTCATTGTCCCAGAGGCAGGAAGGCAGGCGACCAAGTTTAGGTCCAAAATAAAGCTAATAGAAACACATTCGGCTTATTTTGGGAAGATTTTGGCGAGAGTAAAACCTCTCGCTTCGCCTCTTCCTCTCTGTTGCGTTTCTGTCATCGTAAGACATGAAGTTCTCCCACTTAAAAAGATGAGAGGCCTGTAATTTTAATCATAGGTACACTTCAACTATGACAGACAAAATTAGAAGAAAAAAATCCAGAAAATCACATTGATGAATTTATTTGCAAATTATGGTGGGAAAATAAGTATTTGGTCAATAACAAAAGTCTATCTCAATACTTTGTTATATACCCTTTGTTGGCAATGACAGAGTTCAAACGTTTTCTGTAAGTCTTCACAAGGTTTTCACACACTGTTGCTGGTATTTTGGCCCATTCCTCCATGCAGATCTCCTCTAGAGCAGTGATGTTTTGGGGCTGTTGCTGGACAAAACAGACTTTCAACTCCCTCCAAAGATTTTCTATGGGGTTGAGATCTGGAGACTGGCTAGGCCACTCCAGGACCTTGAAAGGCTTCTTATGAAGCCACTCCTTCGTTGCCCGGGCGGTGTGTTTGGGATCATTGTCATGCTGAAAGACCCAGCCACGTTTCATCTTCAATGCCCTTGCTGATGGAAGGAGGTTTTCACTCAAAATCTCACGATACATGGCCTCATTCTTTTCTTTACACGGATCAGTCGTCCCTTTGCAGAAAAACAGCGCCAAAGCATGATGTTTCCACCCCCATGCTTCACAGTAGGTATGGTGTTCTTTGGATGCAACTCAACATTCTTTGTCCTCCAAACACGACGAGTTGAGTTTTTACCAAAAAGTTATATTTTGGTTTCATCTGACCATATGACATTCTCCCAATCTTCTGGATCATCCAAATGCTCTCTAGCAAACTTCAGACGGGCCTGGACATGTACTGGCTTAAGCAGGGGGACACGTCTGGCACTGCTGGATTTGAGTCCCTGGCGGTGTAGTGTGTTACTGATGGTAGGCTTTGTTACTTTGGTCCCAGCTCTCTGCAGGTCATTCACTAGGTCCTCCCGTGTGGTTCTGGGATTTTTGCTCGCCGTTCTTGTGATCATTTTGACCCCACGTGGTGAGATCCTGCGTGGAGCCCCAAATCGAGGGAGATTATCAGTGGTCTTGAATGTCTTGCATTTCCTAATAATTGCTCCCACAGTCTTCAAACCAAGCTGCTTACCTATTGCAGATTCAGTCTTCCCAGTCTGGTGCAGGTCTACAATTTTGTTTCTGGTGTCCTTTGACAGCTCTTTGGTCTTGGCCATAGTGGAGTTTGGAGTGTGACTGTTTGAGGTTGTGGACAGGTGTCATTTATACTGATAACAAGTTCAAACAGGTGCCATTAATACAGGTAATGAGTGGAGGACAGAGGAGCCTCTTAAAGAAGAAGTTACAGGTCTGTGAGAGCCAGAAATCTTGCTTGTTTGTAGGTGACCAAATACTTATTTTCCACCATAATTTGCAAATAAATAAATAAAAAATCCTACAATGTGATTTTTCTGGATTTTTTTTCCCCCCTCATTTTGCCTGTCATAGTTGAAGTGTATCTATGATGAAAATTACAGGCCTCTCTCATATTTTTAAGTAGGAGAACTTGCACAATTGGTGTCTGACTAAATACTTTTTTGCCCCACTGTATGTATGTTTAGTGTTAGAAGGTGCTAATTTTCTAGAAGTCTCCCTTGATCAAAATGTCTGGCCCTATCGCTGTGAACGTCACACATAGCTCTAGCTTGAGTTCCTGAACTCGTTAGGAACTCTCCTTTCATCTCATTGATCTTGTCCGTCTATGACAGTGTTTTTGTTTAAAATCAATCTAATTTTACATTTGATAAAGTTGGCTATAAATCGAATGTGCTAGAGGTACGAAACCACTCTCCTGCTGTGCTACGATGTGACGTAGGGTTCAGCAAGGAGTTGGACAGTCAGAAGAGCAAATTAAATGGTGAGAGGGTCATCCTAGCTTCAAGTGGTGTTAGATTTGACATCCTACTTCACATAGGCGGATGAGATATACTCCTGTGTCCGTGAGAATCAGAGCTACCGCTCAATGAAAGCCATTTCGATCTACGGTGTCACAACGAAACTGGTACCAGAACCATGCAGGTCACCTAAATGGGGGAATTTATATTATATTTATATTTATTTATATATTTTTTAAATCAGATAAATCTATTCAAATGTTATGAATCGCCGGTTCACAAAAAATGATTTGCTCATATCACATTATTTCTACTTTCTGAAAATACTTATTTTGTGACAGATGCGTCCTCTCTCATTCAGTGTCAAACTCCATTCAACTGTGTAGACAGTCATTTTGCATGCCGAACAACCCCAGGCCTAGTCAAACTGTGCACTGTGCCCATCTTTGCGCACTGACCAACTAGCGGTAGGCAGCCTGTTCCTGATCGAGTACATCGGCGCGGTACTTTCAGCATTCAAATGCTAAAATGTCTTGCGTGATGTTAAGCTTTATTAGTTGAGTAACAACCTGTAATTTGCTAGGTTAATGTTATCTATCCGCTGTTGAAAGTGTGTTTTGCCATTATTCCGGTAAGATACTGGAAACACAACTCATCTGGCTATAGGTGCTAAACAGGGCTTACAATATATTTTATTTTGTTGGTTCAGGTTCAGCAATAGGTTTAATAGTTTAAGGAGAATCTGTTTTATATGGTCATTTTTATATATACAGAGTCAAGTTGATGATTTCATATTGAAGACCGCAATCACTTTTGCAAGCGGCACTGCAAATGCCTGAAGCAAGAGAAGAGAAGTTTTCTGTAAAAACCATTTGAGATTGGGGGGTGAAATCCAAAGTTGTGCCATGTCTTCATTGGCTAGGTCATAGCTCATTTTTGGAAATGATAAGTATTGATACATTAGTAGCTAAAACACAAACTGCAAAATTCTAAACCCAAAGTGGGAGGACAAACATATGCTACATTGCCACCCCACTCCCTCCTTACTCTGGTAGTAGGGTGGTAAATGCCTAGGCTCCCTTATGGCTCAGCTCACATTCCTACATAATACATACGCCATAGACATGCATAATTTACACACAATCCTCCCCGTCCCCCATGCCGTGGACCCTGCCGACTTCCCCTTCTGGCTGGTGCTGCTGTGGGCCGGGGAGTTGCTGTACGCCTCAGGTATGGAGATGTATACTCAATACAAAAGTATAAGCAACTCATCATAGCTCTGCCACAAACCTAGAAGAGGCATTTACTCAAAAGAGAAAAGAATGAATGTTTGTCTGCCGCCAATCAAAAATTTGCATGGCTAAAAATGACTAGTATAAATCGCAAAATTTATCAGTACCACTTACAGTTGAGAGGTTTGACAACTGTACTGCATCAAATTCAAGATGGTTAGGAACCGATTTTGATGTCCCATACCATGGCATCGGGTTTATCAGATTAAAAAAATATATTTGACTCATCAATCTTTTTTTTTTTCAATTTTAAACTATTATAAACATTTCTCGCCACAAAAATAGTGCTCAATATATGGGGCATGAACAGTCAGCCCCGTGTAGACTCTGCCACGAGGAAACAATCAATAGAGCGTCTCTTTTGATACTGTCGCTTTTGATTTGTTGAGTCAATGTCCAGTACAAATAGAAACTATATATAGATTATTTCCACAAACTTCGTTGAAATGTATATTTAAGAGTTGTGTGTTGTGGGACACATCCAATCCCTGCTTGTGTGTCCTGATATATATACTTATTTGACTGACTCTTTGTCTCCGTGTGTCCAGGCTGGCATCTGAGATCTTAAAGGAGACCCATGAGGATATTGAGGAGATTGAATATCTGACTGACGGTTCATGGAGACCTATTCGAGATGAGAAGGAGAGGGAGAGGGAACGGAGCAACACTCCTGACTATCCTGTAGTGGATATATGTAAGTGCATGTCAAATGGGGCTGGGTGGTATGGGCAAAATATCATAACTTTTTTTTTCTACAAATATCGTGATGTCTGCATTTTTTTTTTTGAATGATAATATTATTTGAGTAGTCCATGACCCTAGGGGGGCAACACGTACATATCAAAGGGTCTTTCTCCATTCTGATTTGTTTTATAGTGTTCAGTTTAACTTCAACCGCCAACAATGTCTGCATATACATCAATTTCTACATTGCCTACACTCATTTGTTATAATTTCCACACTGCCACGTAGGGCTGCATGATATTGGCAAAAAATCAAGCCCTAATATTGCGATTTGATTTTGCAATTTAGATCAAAGCACTTGAGTGAACTGTTGGAATCATGGCCATAGAATAATTATTCTAATGTTATAGTGGGCAGTACTTTGAATACAGTGTTTGAAATGACAACGAATGAAATGAAAAATGATAAAGCCAGGGAGGAATTATTTTGACAGGGAAGTAACCAAGTTAGGCTCAGTGTTTCCCAGGAGATCCTAATTTAGATGTTACTTTACATGGTTTCTCTTACTTCATGTAGCTAGATACCGTTGCACAAACATGCTGATCTAGGCCTACACCAGCACAGCTATCCGTTTGTTTTAGTTAGCAACGTTTGCTCTGACACTGAAAAGACAAAAAGGAAAGACAAACTAGCTATTTGCAGACAGTACGACACATTATCAGTTTGTAATTATAGAACGCTTGTGGATTTATATTTTAAGAAGCAAAGTGTAACGCCGTATCATTGTCACCAACATCTGACCATGCAGCAAGTGCTCGTGACTGTGGTCGAGCAAAAACGTGGCTCCTTGAGTGGCTGGGAAGGGCTTGGTGTGTACGTGCAGCAGGAGTAGGGTGAGAAATGACTCAAGTAGCAAATGGAGTAAACTATAACTGGTGGCGTATCACATTTAACAAACCAAACATTGAAATACCGTTATAGGAGGTAAAGTAAAAACCCAAACTGGCCCGTGCATCAATACCGGTGTATATAGTCAAATATGGTATTCCGTCCAGCCCTAATGTCAAATATTTTCATTTTAGCTCTTGCAGACTGATTTTGATACTTAGTGCTTTCGGAAAGTATTCAGACGCCTTGACCTTTTTCCACATTTTGTTACAGCCTTATTCTAAAATTGATTAAATAAACATAATCTTCAGCAAACTAAACACAATACCCTATAATGACAAAGTGCAAATGTATAAGAAATAAAAAATACCCTATTTACATAAGCATTCAGACCCTTTGCTGTGAGACTCAAACTTGAGCTCATGTCCATCCTGTTTCCATTGATCATCCTTGATGTTTCTACAACTTGATTGTTGTCCACCTGTAGTAAATTCAATTGATTGGACATTTGGAAAGGCACACCTGTCTATATAAGGTCCCACAGTTGACAGTACATGTCCGAGCAAAAACCAAGCAATGAGGTTGAAGGAATTGTCTGTAGAGCGCCGAGACAGGATTGTGTTGAGGCACAGATCTGGGGAAGGCTACCAAAACAATTCTGCAGTATTCAAGGTCCAAGAACACATTCTTAGATGGAAGAAGTTTACAACCACCAAGACTGTTACTAGAGTCCCATCTCTGCAGCACTCTACCAATCAGGCCTTTATGGTAGTGGCCAGACGGCAGTCACGCCTCAGAGGCACATGACGGCCTGCTTGGACTTTGCCAAAAGGCACCTAAAGGATATTTCTGTTTTTATTTTTGATATTTCAATTTTTGAACCTGTTTTTGCTTCGTCATTATGGCATATTGTGTGTAGATTGATGGGGGGGGGGAACAATTTTAGAATAAGAGTGTAACCTTTAAGTGGAAAAAGTCAAGGGTTTCTGAATACTTTCATAGTGCTCTGTAATTTAGACGCTTTGCTTTGTAGGTCATTTATTTTCTATATTTTTTTTAATAGCATTGGTTTATAATAGTGTTCACTTGCCTCCCCCCCCAGGTGTTCCTGAGGCGAACGGCCACTCCCCAGCCCACAGCAGCACCAGCCAGACAGGGAAGTCAGGAGCAGGGTCCACGGCGGGGGGAACGGGCGGAGGAGTGGTGGTAGATCTGACTCTGGACTCTGAGGAGGAGGAGGAGGAGGAGGGGGGAGGGGCTAGAGGAGACAGCGATGACACTGAGGACAGCCAGGACAGCCCCGCCCCCAAGAGGGGCCGATACGACTATGACAAGGACCTGGTCACTGCCTACTGACTGGCGGACTGACCCCACAAACTGAGAGAGAGGGTTGGGCTTGATTGGAGGACAGGAAATCATTAGTCCCTACTGCATCCCCTGCCCGCCTGCCTGCCCCCACTTCTCTGGCGTTTATCCACACACAGACACACTCTCATACATGCACTGTCAACCTCTGGAGTGGTTAGGCTTCATCTATACACCACTGGAAACAACAGCTCCCTAACACTTGTGGCTCACCCCTCCCAGCATTCTGTATCCTCCCTCCTTAGAGACAATTTAAGATGGTAACCTCCTCTCAAACTATTCCCCCTCCATCTCCTTGTACTTTGTATTTGACTTGAATTTAAGGCTCTCAAAGCCACAAGCATTTGGTGTTTCTCCACTTTTTGTGATCACAGGCAATGGGAGATATGGAGCATCATCGTTGTTCAGTAATAAGAGGTCAAGATAACCTATATGAAGAATTTGTGACTCGAGCCACAGACTAGATTTTTCTGGAATATGATGAAATTGAACACCCCAACTTTCTGTTTAATTCATTCAGACAATGAAGACAAAGAAAATGGGCTCTAACAGTATTTCAAATTGTTTAAGTCAGAAAATCCCTAAAAATGATTTGTTTGATACTTCCCCCATTTAATTTTGTCCTTAGATGATGACAACCTACCTCAGTCGTACATAGCAAACTTGCTTGACCAGAGAGAGTAGCACCTGAACTATGGTTGCTATAGTATTTTGACAAGAGGGTCTACTATTTTTTTTTTCTTCACTCGCATCACTTAAAAAAATAAAGAAACCCATTAAACATTTTATACAACTTGTACGGCCCAAATAGGGAATAGGTTATGGGAAGCAGGGTCATGTTCATTAGGGCACAATAGTAAAATGTTTTTTTTTTTTTAAATGGTTTGTAATGGAAAGAGTACTTCCCTGTTTTACTCCGTTTGAGTGTTTTTGTTTTGTGCTGAATATGACCCAGGGATGCTGTATCTTTGAGAAGTTCTTGTAAGTACTCCCCACTGCATTGAAATATACGATTTCAGTTGGTGTCTGAATAGCTACACAGTATGACAAGCAATTGTCATAGTGGCGGGTAAGCAGAGACCAGCAGTTATCATTTGAGGTTTTGGAACATAATCTTTTCAGATTCTGCCCAATGTTCTGTGTTGCCAGTGTTGTTCATATTGATCAAGGAAACTAATACAGCATTGATTATTTTCACCAGCCCATTTGTCAGTTTAACAGTTGGATAGTCTGAGACTAAACACTACTGCATTCAACCTTCTTCCCCCTAAATCATGAGAGCTTCAGTGTTTTCAACCAGATTTGTTTTTCTTTCAGTTTCTTAAATTTGTTGATAATTTTTTTTTATTGAACAAGGCACTTGACTAAAGAATGTCACATTTTAGTATCCACACAAAACTGGTAAAACCCATGTTGAGGCAATTGTGCCAAAGCAGATTTGTGTCAATTATCTCTTGTTGCAAGGTCAGATTTGGGTGCCTTTTTTTGTTTTGAGTTTAGATTGGTGGAGGCTGGAGCCTACAGTTCTTTGGCTATTTGACCTGGTCTACACAGGAAGTCCCAGTAAGAAAATACATTATTTAAGACTATTTGTCATTATTTACTGTTTTTTTGTTGTTTTTTACAGTGTGGGGGACTTAAGGAGGGATGTAACTCCAGATGTGGAATGGTATCAATTTGTGAGTGTCGACATCCTTTTGACTTAAATTGTATTTGTCTAAAGTATAGTATTTATTGATAGTTGATTGCGTCACAACTTTGTTTTATTTGAAAGGCAGTTTGTATTAAATTGTACATATGGGGCAATCAAGAGTGCTGTACCAGAGCCATTTATATATGGCTTTGTACTGTACACAAGTTCCCAGTAAGGGGTAGCAGAACACTTACGAAGCTGGAACCTTTTTTGTGAAAGAATACGTGGCAAACTGAATGATCCAGGCTCAAGGCACTGCCATCGTTAGACATGTCCCTTTCCATCTGAGTAAACTGAGTTCTAACCAATAACACATTCTGCCTCTTCCCAGTTCAAAGATATTACACTCAAATTAGCCTTTATTATTGCATAGGCCCTAGATGAATGTCCTCTCTACAGGTAGTTTAAATGATACATCAGTAATTACTGCTTCAGATTAGCTTTTTCCACAGGCACAGTTCAAATTGTAGTAAACATTGTTAATCTTTTTGGTTACAACGGTTGCTGAGACTTACAAACTTTTAATATTTTCGTTCCTGGTCATTAGATTCCTCACCCCAGCGATAGTCCCCGTTTTAATTTGTGCTGTTTATGGTGTTTGTCTATTTTCAGGATTTTATAGAACAGAGTCTGTTGTAAATTCCTAGAATCTCTCAAATGGTATTGGTAATACATGCATTTGACTATAGCATAAGCATATTGACATTTTGTGATCATCCTGAATTCAGACTTGCATAGACACTCAGTACTGTATGAGTAAGCCATTTTGTGGAAGATGTAGTAGTATACCTAATCTAGTAATGAGATGGTATTGACTGAGGAAACGTATGGGATCTTGTCTTTCACTTTACTGCAGTACTCATTTCCATAAATTTCTAGCTTGCGGATGTTATACCGATAGGTGAGTTCTGAAACAATTATAGGTAACCCGCATTGTTTGATGGCACTTTCTGTCAGAGAACCCCAAACCGTAGCGGTGTCCCTGAATATGACCATAGTTGTATGATTCATGCATTTTAAGCAACATCTTATTATGTCTAGCAGAATTTCATCTTCAACTAAGCCAATCTATCCAACAAATTACTCTACAGATTTGAATCAAGTTGTTTTAATTTATAAGTGTAGAACATCACTGCGCAGATAATAGTTTTCCTCAAGCTTTTTCATATTGCGAGACAGAGGTGAAGTACAGGTTGTTTCTGAGGAACTGAGCCAGATGGTGAAACCTGGGTTAGGGTCCAGACTGGGTTTTAAGCAAATGGTGGATCAGGTCTTGATGGTGGCATTCCTTATTATAACAATGCTTAAGGTAGCATGGGCAGGGCTTGCAAGCCATTATGTAAATGTTTTGTTTGTCTTTTATATCTTCGTATTAAAAGACAATACAATTAAAATATTTTATTAAGCTTCGAATCGCCTTCAGTTGTTACAAAAGTCAGACACAATAAAATCACAAATACCAGTATTGGAACTGATGCCACTTTAGGGGTAAGAGGTGGTTGGGTTGTCACTAGTTACCACATCCACAAAGTCATTTATGGCTAATTATCGCCTATTTCTACAATTTAACTTATTAAAATCTGACTTTAACCTTATGCCTAACTTTAAGACCAAAAAGCAAATGTTTGTTTTCATGAGTTTTTACGGTACAGCCATTTGACTTTGGCTGTGGTAACTAGTGACAACCAGATGGTTGAGGTGTAGATTGGTGTGACATCCTTTACCTGTTGCTGGGGCCTCAGGGACACATTTGTCTCCTTTTCAAAAAGAACTGTACAATTCAAAATCATATTCTAACACCTGTTATTGACTTGTGGAACTAATTAAACCTTGTTTTTCCTTTTTTTTTTATCTAATTGTTTGCTAAGTCATGTTAGCTTGAAAAGTAACAAGTTCCTTCTGGAAAAATAAAGTTATTCAAAACAGAAATCATGATCAAATTACTTTCGCCAGTTTTTTTCCCCATGGGTAGATTTCCCTCAAGTTTAAATACTAAAATTAAACATTAATCAAGTCAAACCTCTTGAAAAGTGAAGTTTGTAAATGTAGGAGAGTAATTTACGTAGTAGTTGAGTAGCTAGACCTAGTTGTAGAAATCTGCTTGATGGTAATTTTTACAATGTGCCATTGGAGGTCGCTACCATTAAACATGGCTGTTATAAAATCCCGCGATAGTTCAATTGCCATGGCATGATGGCTCAAACTCGCGATTTTTTGGAAGACTCCCCATGTTGCTGCTTCCTGTACTGAAACACCGAATTCCGTCTCCGCAGTCTGCAACCAAGCTTCACACCCCGGCTCCATACAGGGGAAGGTCTACAAGTGTACCCCTTTAACCTTCGAACGCTAACAATCCTCGGTCAGTGACCAGACAGTCCTGTCAACCACAGCCGTTGTCCTTGTGGCCAGGGCCGCTCTGATTTGAGGAACGCAGCACACGATTTCCGTAGTGGAGGTGGTGCTAGCTGGACAAGAAGCGAAAGGAACAGTAATGTGTACAAATCTAGTGTACTATTATAGCTAGTTGTTTTAAAATATATATATACCTTACTCGTTAGATATCTAAAATCGTCAAATGCACTTGACCTGATGGTGACGTGCATGTGTGATTGTCCTTACAAACATCTATCTGTCATGCTCGCAAAGTAACTAGCTGGCTAAGCCACTAACAGCCAGCAACATTTACCCCTGTTGCTGTTTTAGAACAACTTTGAATTATCAGTTCCTTGTACTGATTTGCTTCGGAAAGTCGTCCAGGGCACTTTAAAATATTTCGATATGGCTCCGAAGAGAAGACCCGTTCCCCTAAATATCACGCCCATTGGAGAGGGGCAGTCCATCTCCACAACCATCGATGCTGCGTCTGAGTGAGTAACTCGGGAGGGCCGAGAGCACGTCTATTGTGTACTGTACTGATATCGGGTAAATTATGGTTCTGGGGACTAGATGACTAGATGTTCCAGTCGAACACTTACCTATATAACACTAGCCTAACTCACCTGATTCAAACCAATCATGGGGTCAGTGATTAGTCGTATCCATGTGCACCCATATGTTCCCAGGACCAGGATTGAAAGTATGTTTGTTTAATATTGATCTATGCCAAGCTCCCTCAATGCATCTCCACTTCTCAGAGCCAATCTGGAGGCCTTACAAAAGAAGCTAGGAGAGCTAGATTTGGATGAACAGCAGAGGAAACGTCTGGAGGCTTTCCTCACCCAGAAAGCCCAAGTGGGCGAGCTGAAAGATGATGATTTCCACCCCATATGTGAGCTGGGCGCTGGCAACGGTGGAGTGGTCAACAAGGTCCGCCACAAACCCTCCAGACTGGTCATGGCCCGAAAGGTGAGTCTACCCTTGTATCAATTTTTTATATTTCTCCCTTTTATTTTTTTAATTCACCTTTATTTAACCAGGTAGGCTAGTTGAGAACAAGTTCTCATTTGCAACTGTGACCTGGCCAAGATAAAGCAAAGCAGTGTGACACAGACAACAACACAGAGTTACACATGGAGTAAACCATAAACAAGCCAATAACACAAACAAGTCAATGACACAGTAGAAAAAATAGTCTTTATACAGTGTGTGCAAAAGGCCATAGGAGCGAATAATTACAATTTAGCAGATTAACACTGGAGTGATAAATGAGCAGATGATGATGTGCAAGTAGAGATACTTGTGTGCAAAAGAGCAGAAAAGTAAATAAAATAAAAACAGTATGGGGATGAGGTAGGTAGATTGGGTGGGCTATTTACAGATGGACTATGTACAGCTGCAGTGATCGGTTTGCTGTTCAGATAGTTGATGATTAAAGTTGGTGAGGGAAATACATTTCTCCAACTTCAGCGATCTTTGCAAATCGTTCCAGTCACTAGCAGCAGAGAACTGGAAGGAAAGGCGGCCAAATGAGGTGTTGGCTTTGGGGATGATCAGTGAGATATTCCTGCTGGAACGTGTGCTACGGGTGGGTGTTGCTATCGTGACCAGTGAACTAAGGCAGAGCTTTACCTAGCATGGACTTATAGATGACCTGTAGCCAAATATGTAGCGAGGGCCAGCCGACTATAGCATACAGGTCGCCGTGGTGTAAGGTGATTTGGTAACAAAATGGATGTGATAGACTGCATCCAGTTTGCTGAGTAGAGTGTTGGAAGCTGTTTTGTAGATGACATCGTCGAGGATTGGTAGGATAGTCAGTTTTACTAGGGTTTGGCGGTGTGAGTGAAGGAGGCTTTGTTGCGATATAGAAAGCCGATTCTAGATTTGATTTTGGATTGGAGATGTTTAATATTAGTCTGGAAGGAGAGTTTACAGTCTAGCCAGACACCTAGGTATTTATAGTTGTCCACATATTCTAGGTCAGAACTGTCCAGGGTGGTGAGCTAGTCGTGTGGGTGGGTGCGGGCAGCGAATGGTTGAAAAGCATGCATTTGGTTTAACTAGCATTTGGATGCCACGGAAGGAGTGTTGTATGGCATTGAAGCTTGTTTGGAGGTTAGTTAGCACAGTGTCCAAGGAAGGGCCAGAAGTATACAGAATGGTGTCGTCTGTGTGGAGGTGGATCAGGGAATCGCCCGCAGCAAGAGCGACATCATTGATATATACAGAGAAAAGAGTCGGCCCGAGAATTGAACCCTGTGGTACCCCCATAGAGACTGCCAGAGGTCCGGTCAACATGCCCTCCGATTTGACACACTGAACTCTGTCTGCAAGAAGTTGGTGAACCAGGCGAGGCAGTCGTCAGAAAAACCAAGGCTATTGAGTCTGTCGATAAGAATACGGTGATTGACACAGTCTAAAGCCTTGGCCAGGTCGATGAATACGGCTGCACAGTACTGTCTTATCGATGGCGGTTATGATAGCGTTTAGTATCTTGAGCGTAGCTGAGGTGCACCCGTGACCGGCTTCGGAAGCCGGATTGCACAGCGGAGAAGGTACGGTGGGATTCGAAATGGTCAGTGATCTGTTTATTAACTTTGCTTTCGAAGACTTTAGATGGGCAGGGCAGGATGGATATAGGTCTGTAACAATTTGGGTCTAGGGTGTCACCCCCTTTGAAGAGGGGGATGACCGCGGCAGCTTTCCAACCTTTAGGGATCTCGGACGATATGAAAGAGAGGTTGAACAGGCTGGTAATAGGGGTTGCAACAATGGCGGTGGATAGTTTTAGAAAAAGAGGGTCCAGATGGTCTAGCCCAGCTGATTTGTACTGGTCCAGGTTTTGCAGCTCTTTCAGAACATCTGCTGTCTGGATATGGGTGAAGTAGAAGTTGGGGAGGCTTGGGCGAGTAGCTGCGTGGTGGGCGGAGCTGTTGGCCGGGGTTGGAGTAGCCAGGAGGAATGCATGACCAGCCGTTGAGAAATGCTTATTGAAATTTTAGATTATCAGGGGTGACCGTGTTACCTAGTCTCAGTGCAGTGGGCAGCTGGGAGGAGGTGCTCTTGTTCTCCATGGACTTTACAGTGTCCCAAAACGTTTTGGAGTTCGAGCTACAGGATGTGAATTTTTGCTTGAAAAAGCTAGCCTTTGCTTTCCTGACTGACTGTGCGTGTATTGGTTCCTGACTTCCCTGAACAGTTGCATATCATGGGGACTATTCGATGCTATGGCAGTCCGCCACAGGATGTTTATTTGCTGGTCAAGGGCAGTCAGGTCTGGAGTGAACCAAGGGCTACTTCTGTTCTTAGTTCTGTATTTTTTGAATGGGGCATGCTTATCTAAGATGGTGAGGAAATTACTTTTAAAGAATGACCAGGCATCCTCGACTGACGGGACGAGGTCAATATCCTTCCAGGATACCCGGGCCAGGTCGACTAGAAAGGCCTGCTCGCAGAAGTGTTTTAGGGAGCGTTTGACAGTGATGACCCATAGCGGATACAGGCAATGAGGCAGTGATCGCTGAGATCCTGATTGAAAACAGCGGAGGTGTATTTGGAGGGCAAGTTGGTCAGGATAATGTCTATGCGGGTGCCCATGTTTACGGATTTAGGATTGTACCTGGTGGGTTCCTTGATGATTTGTGTGAGATTGAGGGCATCTAGCTTAGATTGTAGGACTGCCGGGCTGTTAAGCATATCCCAGTTTAGGTCACCTAACAGAACGAACTCTGAAGCTAGATGAGGGACGATCAATTCACAAATGGTGTCCAGGGCACAGCTAGGAGCGGAGGGGTTTGATAGCAGGCGGCAACAGTGAGAGACTTATTTCTGGAGAGGTTCATTTTTAAAATGACAAATTCAACCTGTTTGGGTATAGACCTAGAAAGTATGACAGAACTTTGTAGGCTCTCTCTGCAGTAGATTGCAACTCTTCCCCCTTTGGCAGTTCTATCTTGACGGAAAATGTTGTAGCTGGGTATGGAAATCTCAGAATTGTTGGTGGCCTTCCTAAGTCAGGATTCAGAAACGGCAAGGACATCAGGGTTGGCGGTGTGTGCTAAAGCAGTGAGTAAAACAAACTTAGCGAGGAGGCTTCTGATGTTGACATGCATGAAACCAAGGTTTTTTTGATCACAGAGGTCAACAAAGGAGGGTGCATGGGGACACGTGTGGCCTGGGTTTACCTCCACATCACCTGAGGAACAGAGGAGGAGTAGGATGAGGGTACGGCTAAAGGCTATCAAAACTGGTCGCCTAAACTCAGTTGTAGATCCACGCTACACTACTAGCCTTGCGTACCAGGCTTCTAGGCTGAGACATACAGCCGTTGCAGGAAACCAGATCCACACAAACAAGTCTGTTATAATTCTGGTTCTAAACTGTTATTCTAGATGAGCACTTGATTATTCTTATGTTGTTCTCATCTGATTCCCTCCCCCACAGCTCATCCACCTGGAAATTAAGCCTGCCATCAGGAACCAGATCATCAGAGAGCTGCAGGTGCTGCATGAGTGCAACTCTCCCTACATCGTGGGCTTCTACGGGGCCTTCTACAGCGACGGAGAGATCAGTATCTGCATGGAGCACATGGTGAGCTTCTGATAGAGACCGGTTTGAGTTGAGGGGGTGGATCAGTTATAGGACTAGCATTGTGCTGGAATGTCGGAAGACATTGGGGGTCAGTAGCAAAAGGCTGATGTGTGAATTCGAGTTTTGGCTGGGAGTAGGAATATTTGTTTGTGGTTTTGAGACTGCAATGGTGCTTATTACAGGACCTGTGGTGTAACACTGACAAACCAGTTGTAACTTTGTTTTAACAAGTTAAAATGTTGCAGTGGTTGTTATGATATATTAATCATGTCATGCACCTGGAGCAATTGTGCATTACAGAATGTGGACAATGTACAGACAATAAACCGTTGCCTGTTGGGTACAGGATGGAGGCTCTCTGGATCAGGTGCTGAAGGAAGCCAGGAGAATCCCTGAGGAGATCTTGGGCAAAGTCAGCATAGCAGTAAGTATTATTCAACTTAATTAAGATTTCAATTGTTGGTGCTTAATTGGTGGTGTTTGCATTCATTTGGTATTTTTTCATAAATACCCAAGGTAAGTTTATTAAAAAGTGTATATATATATATATTATATAATATAAAATGCTCTAATTTATTTGTTACTTTTATCTCATTGGTTTAGGCATTTTCTTAGCTGTATTGTTGGTTAAGGGCTTGTAAGTAAGCATTTCACTGTAAGGTTGTATTTGGTGCATGTGACAAATAAAATTTGATTTGATATTGTTCTAAACGGCAACTTAGCAGTTTGTCACAACTGTGATCAAGTGCACTCTGTTCCTTTCCCTTGTGGTTAAGGAGATTTTTTTTGTTTCTCAATGGACTGCTTTTTCTCCTGTCATTGTGATAATCAATGAGACACAGGAAGCTCAACATGCAAGGCCTTCTCGCTGTTCTCACCATTAACACTGTGGGCGTCAGTGCGTGTTTTGGTGTGATATCTTGTATGGATGTAACTATGGACCCAGGCAGGGTAAAACGTCTCTGAGCTGGTCTTTGTGTAGGATTTCAGGTCCAGGAAGTATGGATGGTATGCTGTCAAGAGTATGTTGTGTTAAGTAAAATGTTTGCATATCACTCTTAAAGGTACTCCGAGGACTTGCCTATCTGCGGGAGAAGCACCAGATCATGCACAGAGGTAAGACAGCTCTCCATATGGACTATTGTTTTACATATCGATTGTACTATGTTTTTGTGCACATAAACGATATGATTTGAGACCCTGGGTGTAGTGTTTTATTTGGACATAGAGAAATAGTGTGAGGTGTGTTTTGGGTGTATCTTGAGTTGAGGGGTTGTAACGTTTTAACGTTTGGTGTATAATAATAATCTGGAGCTGAGGGTGATGGTGGTGTGTTTTGAGCTGAGGGTTGTGGTTTACTGTGTTTCTAATTGAGAGCCCTGGTGTGTGGTGGTGTATGTGGAGCTGATGGGTGGGCTCTGGTGTGTCGTGGTATAGTGTTGTTCTGGAGCTGAGGTCCATGGTACAGTGTTTTGGGCTGTGGTGTGTTGTGGCAGGGCTGAGGCAGAGCTGTCCGGGAGCCCAGGCGGTAATTACAGGCTCTCGGATGTGATTACATGGCAGCCGCGCCCTGCAGCCCCCTCCCTCCGTCTCTCCTTCTCATTCTCGCCCCTGTCTCCCTCTCTCATACTCGCCCCTGTGTCTCCTCTGAAGTGGGAGGGGGTCACCACAGAGGATGTATGTCAGGTCTACAACCCCATTATTCAGTTTCAATTTTCCAGACTGTTTGTGACTAGGGGGATTGAGGAGGGTTTGGCTTGTTTGTATGGTCTCAACTGTAACTGTAGTGTTCAGCTCTAGCTACCACAGAGTAGCTTTGTGAAATGTGTCAGTGTTGAGGTGTCTGGCATGGTAGAGGGGCTTGGACAGGGACGTGGGGAAGGGGCAGCTGGTGCTGCTGGGTCTGGGACCTCTGTCTTCTCTCTCTCTGGGACCTCTGCCTTCTCTCTCTCTGGGACCTCTGCCTTCTCTCTCTCTGTGACCTCTGCCTTCTCTCTCTCTGGGACCTCTGCCTTCTCTCTCTCTGGGACCTCTGCCTTCTCTCTCTCTGGGACCTCTGCCTTCTCTCTCTCTGGGACCTCTGCCTTCTCTCTCTCTGGGACCTCTGCCTTCTCTCTCTCTGGGACCTCTGCCTTCTCTCTCTCTGGGACCTCTGCCTTCTCTCTCTCTGGGACCTCTGCCTTCTCTCTCTCTGGGACCTCTGCCTTCTCTCTCTCTGGGACCTCTGCCTTCTCTCTCTCTGGGACCTCTGCCTTCTCTCTCTCTGGGACCTCACCTGTCCTCCCTGCTCTGCCACGCAGATGTCAAGCCCTCCAACATCCTGGTGAACTCGCGCGGGGAGATCAAGCTGTGTGACTTCGGCGTGAGTGGCCAACTCATCGACTCCATGGCCAACTCCTTCGTGGGAACGCGCTCCTACATGTCGGTGAGTCAGCTCTCCTTCTCCCTCCCTGCCCAGGATGCCCTGCCAAGAGCTGAGGCCGTGCCCAGTAGAGGGCCGTGTGGCACGGAGGCAGGCTCTGCCAGCCCTGCCCCCTCCCCTCAGACACCTGGAGGGCGCAGTGCACAGCGACGCCCGCCCACTTGGCCAGCTCTGCCTGGGTGTGACGTACGTGTGTGTTCCTCAACAGCCGGAGAGACTGCAGGGCACACACTACTCTGTGCAGTCCGACGTGTGGAGCATGGGCCTGTCCCTGGTGGAGCTGGCCATCGGCCGCTACCCCATCCCCCCGCCTGATGCCAAGGAGCTGGAGGCCATCTTTGGCCGGCCCGTACAGGACGGATCCGAGGGGGAACCACACACCATCTCCAACCGCCTCCCCAGACCACCAGGAGGGCGACCAGTCAGCGGTGAGAACTGACCTGAATCCTCTCCTCACACATAATACAATATAGATGATATTAGTGCTTTTCAAACAGATTTCCCTTTGCTTCTCAATAAAAAGTAACTGGAATCAAAAATAATAAAACATTTAAGTATCTTATTTATGATATCTATATATATCTCCATATTCTCCTGTTCCTCAGGACATGGGATGGACAGTCGACCAGCCATGGCGATATTTGAGCTGCTGGACTACATTGTCAATGAGGTCAGATGAGCTGCTGACTCCACATATTATTCTCCGTATTACCAATTCTTCTTGTCTGTGTGCTCTGGGGATTGTGAAATAACATTTGTCTTACACACCTTTTTACTCATTCCCAGCCTCCTCCCAGGCTGCCACTTGGTGTCTTCACCAACGATTTCAACGAGTTTGTAACAAAATGGTGAGCCCAAGCATTCATCATATAAGAATAGTGCCCATTACCTCAGCACCTTTTGTTGTTTTACCATGACTTTTCTCCGTTTTTTGGCTGTGTGTGGACTCAACACACGTCTTGTGAATTATTATAGGCAATAGGCACCGCGTAGAGCAATGTGGAGCAAATGTACATTTTAAAGATAGCCATCATTCTCAAGGGATGAGAAAGTTATGTCAGCAGAATGAGATTTCTTGTCCAGCTTAATCATGGCTTTCTTTTCTATTCTTCTTTGAGGGGGGGGGGGTCTAATGATTTCTCTGGAGTCATGGAGATTATAAAATGTTTCTGTTTGTGTTAATAGTCTGATCAAGAATCCAGCAGAGCGAGCTGACCTGAAGATGCTGATGGTGAGTTGCTATTAACTGTTATCGCTGTCGACTGTTATTTGAAGTGCATCTATGTAGTTGGACAATTCAGCTCTGATTGTTCATTGGTCCTCTGTAGCTCATTTTTCTCTAGTTCAGTTGGTAGAGCATAGCGCTTGCAACGTCAGGATTATTCGGTTATATTCCCGGGACCATTTATGTATCCATAAATGACTAAGTCGCTTTGAATAAAAGCGTCTCCTAACTGACGTATTATACTGTATTTATTATTATTATTGATGTTTGTAAACACATTTTGTAGTTTGCAAATTGGCTATGTTCCCGACTGTACATGCCCTTTCAATATCAGCCATGGACTAATATTGATGCGTTAATGAACTAACTTGCGTTTACTGTTTGTTATTGTTTAGAACCACACGTTTATCAAGCGTGCTGAGGTGGAGGAGGTGGACTTTGCTGGCTGGATGTGTAAAACCATGGGCCTCAACCAACCCAGCACCCCCACCCGTGGCACTGAATGAGAAACCCAACGCCAACTACTTCCCACATGAGGATCCCCAGTGCCTCTCTCTCTCACACATACATACACACACACACACACACACACACACACTTTGGCACCCCTTTCGTCTTGCTCTTAAGAGGTTTCAGCTCTTAAGTATACTTATCATCAACAGGGCCCATTTACTCATTGTATGACCACAGGTTTCCCATACCAGTGTCGTGGTAGTCACACACATGCTATTTTCTCCTATCATATTAAAGATGAGGTACAAAGCATGGAAGGACTGCCAGTTTATCATTTCATAAATTGCCATTGATATCATTTCATGAATTGCCATTGATATCATCTTACCACTTGTATTGGTAAATTATGTTCATGTTTTGTGCAACAGCATATTGGTGTAGGCTGTAGAGGAGCTATCTTTGACAATGAAAGTGTCCATGACAGAAATCAAGTTAAGTGCTTTGATGGTACAGGAGGACTGCAAACCAAAAAAGGTTCTCATCATGACTACTACTAATGTTTTGGATATCATGCCTGATCAAAGTACTTAGTTTTGTACATTAATGACCAGTACATTTTTGAGAGGAGTACTTTCAATGTTGACATTTGATTTGATTTTAATGGTCATTAAACACTGTAAAATGAACATCAAATGTGCTCATTTTACAAAATTGAATGATTTACCATCTTATATTTTCCAGACACCCGAGGTCATTATTTTGTTTTTACTTGTATTTGTATCAACTGCCTGAAACTCATTTGTCAAGTTAGAATCTCTCAAACCGTGACTACAGATGCTCTGAAAGGTTCCGATTTTTGCCAGTCTACTCAATTTATTCCCCAGAGTGTGTTTCGGTTCTGCTCCACTGTTTTGCTCTGCGTGAGTAAGTGTAACCTCTACTCCAAGCGTTCTCTTTGTGAAGCCCCAGCGTGGTGACTGGCTTTGTGCAGGCGGGTGGGTGGTGGTTAAGAGCCCATGTACTGTATGTATTCTCTGCTTCTGTCTGATTTTATCATTCTCAACAGACTTGCATTTGTTGGTAACAAAGTGGATGCATTGTCGCCTGTATGTGTATAAAGCTATATAAACAGTACGCAGGTACTATTTAGCAGTCTTAAGAAAAAACATGTTTTTGACTCGTATAGGGGGAAGTGGAAGAGATGTCATTTTATTTTAAAATGTGTTGGATACGGTTGTAATGTAAAAATAAAACTTTGAATGTATATGGCAATTTGTTTTTATGTGGGAGTGTTTTGTGGTTAGTTATTGGGAGAACTGAATGGCGTTGCCCTCGTGCAGGACCGTTCCTTTAGATGAGACGTGCATCAAGCACTCCGAGGACCCTACCTGAGGCTTACTGAGGAAAGACTGGAGCGAACAAGTGCCAGAGGATGTTCTTTACTCAGGTTAAAACATGCTACACATCCTCTAAGGCAGCTAGCTCTATGTGGCATGTCTACATATTTCCCAAGTCGATCTACGTACTATTACAAAAGCGATCACACGGATAACTGCTTTGGATACGTCTACTAAAACCAACCTCTTCTAGGATATTTATCTCCGCATTGTTCTTCAGTATAGTTTGAAGTTTATCTCGCCTTGGGCCTGAATTAAATCACAACCATGGCTCAGCCACAAATGACAAAAGCAGAGTATTTGGTGGGTCTGTGGTGGAGGGAGAACTAGTTTATATTGGACTGAGACTATTGTAATAAACATGGCTAACATCATCTGGAAAGCTACCAGAAGGGAAAATTAACCAGTTTGACGGTTTGTTAGTTTTCATACAAATCTGAAATACTTATGTATTGTCGCTGTCTTTTTAAGCAACGTAGAATTGTATTTATTTGTTTATTGAAACAAAAACAAAATTAGCCGTGAAAATCGTTTCTATTAAGTGTGGAACATGTATAGCATAGATCCTGATCAACTGAAATGATCGTGCAGTTCAAATGTTTTTTTTCTCTGATTGTGAACTACCTCTGGTACCTACTGAAGTGCTGACACTGCCCTCTAGGCTGGGTGTGTGTTACTGCCTCTCCCCATGCTGTCAGAACATGCCTAGCCTAGTTCTCCCCACAGTGCCAAGCCATGCCACACAGTGGGGTGCATCAGCTTCCAGTCAGACCGAAGAGACACCTTTCATGGCTAGCTGTTTCATCACATTACACAAGGTAAGCCGTTTCACTTCATATATGATAAATGCATTCCTACTCTGTGTGTAGGCCTGTTAAAGATAGTTTAGAGTATGGAAGATCTCCACCCCAGTCCACTGCAGCGTGACTGACGGTCCAGGTGTACAGTGTAGAAAATGTCAAATGTATAGGCGCGTTAGAAATCAGTCAAAATTAGTTCTTCTAAGCGATATAAACGTGATTTGATTTTGACTGGTGTCTTCCACGCCACCGAAGAAACATTGGTAAAAGTGGGCTTGGTATGAATGAAGAGGTGAGGCATGTGGTTAAGATGTTACTGTACAACGTGAGAAGGGGGAGAGATGAAGGTATGGGTGTCGAGGGGGTTGCTGGCAGCCCCTGTGTCCTGGAATGTGCCAAGGCTTGTTTTTGGGGTGGGACACTAGGACCTCAGGCTATGGGATGGGTGGGTGCGACTCATCTCAAGGCGCGAGAGAGAGATACAGTAGGAGAGGAGAAAAGACGAGAGTAACAACTATAATCCGATCATAACCAATTAATCTGGATGCTGTTTACAACTCTATCAACATATACTTTCAAAAGCAAGAGGATGAAGTCGAGTACTCATTTGTCATTTTTTATGTGATCGATATGATGAATGTCCACTCTTGATCACAGGTGAATATCTCTTTTACTTTGCTTCCCCCAGAGAGGAGAGGAAGAGAAACATCGAGGGGAATGCTGTTTCTTTAAGAGAGAGAGAGGGAGAGAAAGGGAGGGACCTCTTTGCCCTCCAGAAACCAGGAAGGGAATTGAGTTGATCTGCTGCTGCTTGGTTAGCGCATATGGGGCTTTGAGCAGCACGACAGTTAGAGAGAGCTCCAGAGAGGAGGAGGGCTGAGCTAACCCACAACAAGCACCATCACGGCCATCGCAGGTGAGCTAAAGGCACCCCCGCAAACCCCCCCACTGTCCACCCAGGGCCTGTCGACAGGAGGGAGCAAGCACAGGAGGAGAGGAGAATGAGGGAGGGGGACAGAGAGATACTTGGGGGGGAGGGTGAAATGGGTTGCAGTCAGTAGTTATGGTTCTGTTTTTATTCCTGCTTATTCCTGATTACTTCTCTCATTCCTGCTTTTACCTTTTGTGCTTTCTATGATAGTTTTATTTGCCGTGTTTGAGGCATTAACTTTACGGGCAGGTGGGAGAACTTAGGGGAGGAGGAGGATGGTGGCGTTCGGGGGGGTGGGTTCTGAAGAAGAGGAAGGAGGAACCAAAACTAATTTTATAGGACATGGTACGATGACAAGCGAATTACTTTTCGGGATGGTGTCATTCACTAAGAAATCATGCTTGGAGGGAAAAGTTCCTGACCCACTTGCATTGTTCATTCTTTCCGGCTGGTTTTGGAATTTATCAGAATAAGAATGTCTTAATTTAGGTCAGGAGTCTTGAAGTGCGTTTAAAACATAGACGGAGGGGTTGTCACAGAATGCTACCACAGTGTTTGGCTGTGGCTTAGACAGTTCTGGTTGAGACCCTTTTTTTCATGTGCAGCACAATCCTGTTTGATGGCTGGTCTGTACTTTTAATACCTGGCATTCTGCTAGCAACATACTGAAGTGTATAATTCTGCCCTGAGTGCTTACGTTGGAACAGGCTTGGAGAAGTGGGGGTGGTGAGGGACGGAAAGCTGGGACTCGTAGTTCGCAGCAGGGGCTGTGAAGCAGGTCAAATAACATTTAAGGACTCCACATCCCAGAGTGCCTTGCCATTGGCCATACAGGAAAGGGAACACCTACCAGCCTATCCCAGCAAGGAGGTGTGGTGAGTGAGCAGCTGTCAAGCCAATCACAGAAGGGGAAGAGATGCCAGAGCGGAGCAGTGGGCTGAAAATAGAGGAGGGTGGTAGGTGTCTGCTTGTTTGGGATCAGGCAAGGGCTTGCCTGTATGACTAGGGCCACTCGGAAGTTTCCTGTCTGCAAAAGCTCCAGTACTGAGGCACCAGGCAGGGCCCTACCCAGACACGGAGACAGGAGAGCAGGCAGGAGAGCCGGATAGGGCCTGGAGAAGGGACACACGCTTCTGCTTCTGCCCAGCTGGTAAGAGCTCAAACTGCACTCTCTCCTGACACTGAGGAGAGTGAAAGAGGGGAGAGCTTGGAAATAAATACCAGGACCTGCGTTTGTAAGAGAGCGAGGGAGATGGGGCTTGGTAGAGTTCAGAGTTCCTGACCCACTTGCATATAAAAAATAGATGGCAAATAGGGCACTGCTCAGAGCAGGTTGAGCACATCATGTTTAGAGAGACTGTTGTCTTAAAGTTTTGGCTATACACACGGTTTTAACCCTTTACTTACTGGTTGAATTAAAATTAGTACAGTTAATCTAATCATCTGAATTGGTGTTATTGTGTGTAATGTTATTGTTGTTAATGTATGAGACTAGGAATAAATGAGCCAACTGCAGATCCTTTATATATCCTTACCCCCAATGTTCGACTGTTACTGGATAGAAGATGTGACACCTCTTGTGGACAATTTCATCTAGTTAGTGAGGTGTAGTAAATGAGCTGCCATAACACAATCATAGCACATGAAATCTTGAGCAACTGGAAACTTTACCCTCTGCCCTCGGGAACTCCTTTATTCGTTTATTAACTTTCAGTTCTTCTCCATGGCTGCCCACACCCTTTTTGTTGTTCTCTACATCCCTCTTGCCTCAAGTAGCCCCTATGGCACTGTGTGATTTGCGTCACATCATCATTTAGTCTACGATAGCTGTCCGTACGTTGGTGGTATGTCAAAAGACGTTAAAGGAGCGTAACTTATTTTCTAATTCTCCAGATGCCTATTCCTGGCAACACATACTTGTTGGACTTGTTTTGAAGCGTGCGGGTACAGCGAGAGAGGGAGGGGAGTATTTTATTGTCAGACGCCCAGACTCAGGGAAGTGTTTGGTTAGATTTCAGATGCAGAGTTTGAAACATTATTCATTCTGTCAAATGTCACACTGTTGATGTCATAATGTTACTCGTGCCACTCCTGAGTGCCAATTGCAGAAGGCTGTACTTTCAGCCTGAGTAAATTCCACTAAGAGGTTAAGTTGGGACACTCCATGCTACCCACAATAGACTCCAGGGGAATTGTAGGGGACTTCAGTGGCTGTGGGTAGGCCCTAGACACCACCCATCAATTTGGCGGTGAGCATGTTGAATACAGTTTGATATTCCTGTATGTTATGCACCATAATGCCCCAAACTAGCAGGTCCACAGCGACAGGAGGAGACAGGTTGCGTGCTATTACACTGCCATGCCTTGGAAGGACTAGTTTTGGGGTTGTGTTGCTTTTGGGTGGTGCGCTAAACTATAAGCTACCCCCTTATTAAGGGTGAACTCCCCTTGTCAGCAGTTAAATGTCCCACTGCTCCTGGCCCAAGCTGACAAACAGACAGACAGGGCTCTGTGTGTTGTGTTGTCTTGGGGGAGTCATAGGGGCTGTTCTGGGCCTGCTGGTTCATGAAGCAAGCAGTTCACACAACCTGATCAAATTAGAGGCTGAGATGCAGCCCTGGGTTAGACTAGGCCGTTGTGTTGTGAGTCTGACTTCACTTACATGGTTTACTTTCATGGTGGTGGGTTGTCTCCAAGATGTCACACCTTTTTCTGGCTCTGCTGGATGATGTTGTTGTTTTCATACATTAGACACTAGACAACCTTAGACAATAGTTGTCAGAAAAAACAGATGTTTGAGTGAGTAATTCAACGTTGACCTAAGGCACTACGTAGGGATCAAAGAGTTAGCCAAACTCCTGTGATCATGGGAGGGTACCATATGACAATCTCATGGTTGGTGAGTTCCCATCCTATCTCTCGGCGTGGGCCGGTGGGTGAGTGTTTCAGCTTCCTTAGCAAGCTGAAGGGGGAAGTGGGCAATGTGGTGGGCTGATGTCTGAGAGAGCCAGCGAGAGGGAGAAGGAGGGATGGTCATCTGATAACAGAGCAAGTTCTGTTACCAGCCTGTCACAGACACACAGGAAGTCCTCTGCCCTCAATGCACGGTAGCACTCACAGATTGGCACAGGGCTCAGGGGAGGAGCTGTTGCTGGACTTGGCACTATGGGTGTAGCTTACGGCCTACTAGGGGTTCTGTTTCTGGTGCCACGTGGGAGTTTGGATCCGCTACTTCCTGACTGACAGCATGGCAGCGTTAGGAAAGTCTAGCTCCAGCAGCAGAAGTTGTGTCTCTGTAACACTGCTGCCAGATGTGCACGGCTGTTTCTGGACCAGCTAAGTCAGGCTGGAGGAGGGAGGCAAGGAGTCAGGCTGGAGGAGGGAGGCAAGGAGTCAGGCAAGGAGTCAGGCTGGAGGAGGGAGGCAGGGAGTCAGGCTGGAGGAGGGAGGCAGGGAGTCAGGCTGGAGGAGGGAGGCAAGGAGTCAGGCTGGAGGAGAGAGGCAGGGAGTCAGGAGGGAGGCAGGGAGTCAGGAGGGAGGCAGGGAGGGAGGCAGGGAGTCAGGAGGGAGGCAGGGAGTCAGGCAGGGAGTCAGGAGGGAGGCAGGGAGTCAGGAGGGAGGCAGGAGGGAGGCAGGGAGTCAGGAGGGAGGCAGGGAGGCAGGAGGGAGGCAGGGAGTCAGGAGGGAGGCAGGGAGTCAGGAGGGAGGCAGGGAGTCAGGAGGGAGGCAGGGAGTCAGGAGGGAGGCAGGGAGGGAGGCAGGGAGTCAGGCTGGAGGCAGGGAGTCAGGCTGGAGGCAGGGAGTCAGGCTGGAGGCAGGGAGCCAGGCTGGAGCAGGGAGGAGGAGGGAGGCAGGGAGTCAGGCTGGAGGAGGAGGCTGGAGGAGGGAGGCAGGGAGTCAGGCTAGAGGAGGGAGGCAGGGAGTCAGGCTGGAGGAGGGAGGCAAGGAAAGCCAAGTAGAGCCTTCACTTTGGTTTACTTTACTTTGCAAGGAGGAGGGGGATGGTGCAGTAAACCCATACAGTAGCCAGTGATTCCCGACAGTGGCTCTCCACCAGCTATCTCGCGATCTCTGGGGTAATGGTACCCTTAAAGGAACTTAGACCTTTGAAATTAAATCATAAAAATCTCCCACTTCCCCTTGCACTAAACTTTTATTGACAAACATGATATAAAGATTTAAGATAATGATGTCAAACCCTTCCTGCAGTGAGGGGTTAGTTTCTTACAGTGGCTAAGGTTTCTCAAGTCTGAGACACTTTTGAAACGCATTCAATTTACAGTATCCCGTGGGCTGATGTCAAGGTTGTCAGTTTTTAAGACTGCCTCACCCAGTACCTTTCAGTCAGGGGCATTGTCTGATTTTTGGCAGACGTCGGACGTGTTTCAAGTCGAGTAGCCCAGCCCCACAACTCCAGTTTTATCAGTTTCTCGCCCTCTTCCTGCTTGCTCCCAATACGACCAATCAAGCTTCCTATCCTAGCAAGCCTGGCAGTAATGACTCACACAGCCACACTAGCACTAGACCAGGCAGGCTCAACCTCAGTCAGAATCTAGTTCTTCTTGGAACTGTCCAGCCCCCCCCACCTCTCCACATAGCTTTTCCGATTATCCTGTAATATCCTCTGTGACTTGACCTTGAACCCTTGTGACCCGATCCAGTGATTCCCTTTCCCTGGGCTGCATGCACTCCTGTCACTAATCATCAGGGGGCTCTGCTTATCCCGTGACAGTCAGCCAGGGAGAGACAGCCTACGTGAACTCTGTTGTCCATCTATATTACTCAATCTATGCTTCTAGGAGTTAGACCCTGGCTTCTGCTCTCGTTGTTTCACTCTGGTTTGGTTATTCACAGATATGCTACTTATCCCCCACACACAGCAGAGCAACAAAGTATTGTGGTGTTGACTACTCTTAAAAAGCATCATAGTAAAGAACTTAGTTGAAGTGACATACATTTTTGTAAGCCCAATTGAACTGAAACAAAGGTATTCCGAGGTGTTCCCACGCATAATAGAGAGATGTGGTCATATACATATGTAAGCAAGGTTGGAAATGATTGTTTTAGTCAAATATATCGATTTGGGCTTCTTGCGGTCAGTTTGCAGTCTGCAAATGATTTGTAATTATGTTCCGTCCCCTGACCAACCGTTCAAGAAGAAATGATCCCGCAGCTGAATCTAGTTGATGATCCCTGTCCTAGTCTTGCGTTGGATCATCCCCGAAATCTAATCTTGATAGCGGCTCTCAACGTTTGCTTGGCGCAAGCGCAGGGGTTATTGTTGAGTGATGGTGGGGGAGGAGTGGGATCTGCAGCAGTAAGTAGTGGTTTGACTTGCAAAGCAGCGCTCTGCGTGCGGAGTGGGACCCAGTGAACTAGGCAGGCAGCTCTTGGTCGGCGGCGGCCCTGGGAACTGAGACGGTGTGGTGCTGCAGCCTCTCACCCACAGCCATGAATAAGTGATAAGGAATGTTTCAAGCCATGAGAAGGTGTCAGGATCAGGTTTGTTTGTACAGTTTTTCCTCTTTCTTTCTTGGGTCATCTTTGTGGGTTATTCCTGGCCTGGGCCTTTACTCTCCCTATAGCTCCTGTGTAAAGGACATGACAGAGCAGTTGGATGCCTCAGTGGACTGTATGCTGGGCTGTTTTAACTCCTTTCAGCCTCTTCTCCCCTCCACAGAGCTGTGTGTGACCCAGGGTCAGGCATGTATGTCCTGGGGATAATGTGTAAGCAGGTTTGCACCAGGGACCAGCCCAGCAGCCTGGTGCAGTAAACAGCAGCATCAGTGAGAGCAGGTTGACTCGGCTTGAGTCTCTGTAGGCTCACCCAGGATCTATTTCCACACTGTGAAGGACGTGACCGTTATCCCTGTGGTTGCCCTCTCTCTCTGACTCTCCCTATCCCTCTCTCTCTGCCCTCACTCCCCTCCCACAGCATATTCAGATGAGAGTTGGAGGATAATAACATTTGCCCATGTCAGACAGGGCAATTTTATCAGGAAGACAATGGGAGAGGTTGTAGTGGCGGTGTGGTCAGTTGCGTATCAAAATGGTAGAGGGTTAAAGGAGAAAGAGTAGGCTAACTGGGTTTGAGCCAAAATGAAAGGCCATTGTGTCATGAATAAAAGACACACACTACTCTGAATGGTGGGACAGTATTATTTGCATGTGCAAGGCTGCAAGCTTGTTGTTTTAAGATTACCACGAGACAGATGGACCGGTTTTCCATACTTAGAAAAGTGTTTATACACAGTTTATTAGGTACACCCATCTAGTGCCAGGTCGGACCCCCTTTGCCTCCAGAACAACCTGAATTCTTCGGGGAACTGAACCTTTGCTCAATTGGTATCAAGGAACCGAACATGTGCCAGGAAAACATTCCCCACACCATTACACCACCGGCACCAGCCTGTACCATTGACACCAGGCAGGATGGGGCCATGGACTTATGCTGTTACGCCAAATCCTGACTATTATCAGCATGACGCAACAGGAACTGGGATTCGTCGGACCAGGCAATGTTTTTCCACTCCTCAATTGTCCAATGTTGGTGATCGTGTGCCCACTAGAGCCGCTTCTTCTTGTTTTTAGCTTAAAGGAGTGGAACCCGGTGTGGTCGTCTGCTGCAACAGCCCATCCATAACAAGGCGTTCCAACATGCTGTTCTGCACACCACTGTTGTACTGCTCCGTTATTTGCCTGTTTGTGGCCCACCCTTTAGCTTCCACTATTCTTGACGTTCTCTTTTGACCTCTCATAAAGGAGCTGTTTTCGCCCACAGGCTGCTGCTGACTGATGTTCACATCATTTTCTGTAAACCTTAGCTGTGTCGTGTGTGAAAGTCCCAGGAGGCCGGACATTTCTGAGACACTGGATCCGACGCGCCTGGCACTGATGATCATACCACGCGCAGTCGCACGTTTTGCCCATTCTAACGTTCAAATGAACAGTAACTGAATTCCTCCATACATTTCTGCCTGCTTTATATAGCAAACCATGGCCACTTGACTCACTGTAGGAGAGAACCATTTTCTTAAACAGGGTGGTGTACCTAATAAACTGGCCAATGTGTGTATGTCACACATGAGTTGACTGACAGGTCTGTTTTAAGGATTTGAATCTTTGTCAACAGTATTGGAGTGGAGTTAATAGCAGAGTGAGGGCAGTTATGTTCGTAGTACCCAGTGTTGACTTCTCAGAGAGCGTTACCTAAGTATGACCTGTGGTTAGTGCTGACACAGTGCCAGAGTTCTAGGTGTGGAGAGAGGTGGAGCTTTGTGAGGAGGTGTGGGAAAGAGCCGAGCAGGGGAGAGGAGAGGCAGCCAGGTTGAGCAGGTCTAGTGTACATACCAAGAGGCTTGATCTGAAGGAATGTCATTTGAATGCATTGCTCTTCTAGAGAATAAACCCCCTGGCCTCACCCCCTGCTGGGTCTCCCTGGCAGATGGAGAATGGAGGGGCTGGCTTTTTTGTGTGTGTGTAAATAGACAAATCAGGGAGGGCTTGCTTTGCTGAGCCCACCCCCCCCTCCCTCCCCCGCTCAGGCAAGCTGCAGTCTATAATTTTAATCCCCCCTGCACACGTGAGCGAGGGGACAGCCTTTCCTGAAACTTGGCACACAGTACAGGGTGGGGTAACCGGCTCAGACTGGATTGACAACCTCCCTTTTTAATAGCGATCCCTTGCAGCTTGTGCGTGTCATCCTCCAGTGGGGTTTTTCCACGGGGTCTGTAACCGGCAGCTTCCCCCTACCCTAACTGACAGAGCGATGCACACGCTGCTGCACAGCCTCGCCTCTGCTCCTCCTCCCAGCATGCACTCTGATCCTCCCTGCTCTCTCTTAAACTGCCCTTCACTCTCTCTCATGGTAATAGGTTCAGCAGTGGGCCAATATATCCAGCGTTCCAGCTAATTCAACACTGAAGGATGTATGCCATAGCTATAGTTTCTATTAGATTGGTCTGTAAATACAATGTCTGCCAATAGTTGATGGTCAGTGAAATCATGGTAACTGTAGTGTTGTACGTTGATGATGTTTCAACATCATCATTTGGGGCCTGATGTTTAGGGTATAAAGTGGCAGACATGACAAGAGGTAAACTGATTATGCACGTCCCAATTTCGAAATGGCATTCTACTATTACAACAAGAGTAAGTTGAAAGCCGGACTGAGTTCATAAAAACAGTGTGTCATACTGTGGAGAACTTTGGGTTCTTCACAGTCACCAGCCCATAATAACTCTGACGTGATTTAATAGTTGTTTGATCTTTAGTATCAGAGTGAGCAGAGTCAAAACCGGTCCATTACTTGCAATGACAAGCCACGGTATTGTGATATTAGTGAGCAATGTTTCAATCTATAAGGTCCAATGTGCACTGACGGGATGTTCATTAGAGCATATCTAATTGGGTGTCAAATGAAAGCTGAGTCTATATTTTTGAGAAATTAAGGCATAGTTGAAGTTGGAAGTTTACAAACACCTTAGCCAAATACATTTCAAATCAGTTTTTCACAATTCCTGACATTTAATCCTAGTAAAAATTGTCTTAGGTCAGTTAGGATCACCACTTTTATTTTAAGAATGTGAAATGTCAGAATAATAGTAGAGAGAATTATTTATTTAATCACATTCCCAGTTGGTCAGAAGTACACTTAATTAGTATTTGGTAGCATTGCCTTTAAATTGTTTAACTTGGGTCAAATGTTTCAGGTAGCCTTCCACAAGCTTCCCACAATAAGTTAGGTGAATTTTGGCCCAGGGCTTTGTGGCTCAGGGCTTTGTGATGGCCACTCCAATACCTTGACTTTGTTGTCCTTAAGCCATTTTGCCACAACTTTGGAAGTATGCTTGGTGTCATTGTCCATTTGGAAGAGCCATTTGCAACCAAGCTTTAACTTCCCGACTGATGTCTTTGGATGTTGCTTCAATATATCCACATCATTTTCTTTCCTCATGATGGCATCTATTTAGTGAAGTGCACCAGTCCCTCCTGCAGCAAAGCACCCACACAACATGAGGCTGCCACCCCCATGCTTCACAGTTGGGATGGTGTTCTTTGGCTTGCAAGCCTCCCCCCTTTTCCTCCAGACATAACAATGGTCAATATGGCCAAACAGTTATATTTTGTTTCATCAGACCAGAGGCCATTTCTCCAAAAAGTACAGACTTTGTCCCCATGTGCAATTGCAAACTGTAGTCGGGCTTCTTTATGGTGGTTTTGGAGCAGTGGCTTCTTCCTTGCTGAGCTGCCTTTCCGGTTATGTCGATATAGGACTCATTTTACTGTGGATATAGATACATTTGTACCTGTTTCCTTGTGAAGACATGGTCCTTTGCTGTTGTTCTGGGATTGATTTGCACTTTTTGCATCAAAGTGCGTTCATCTCTAGGAGACAGAACGCGTCTCCTTCCTGAGCGGTATGACAGCTGCGTGGTCCCATGGTGTTTATTCTTGCGTACTATTGTTTGTACAGATGAAAGTGGTACCTTCAGGTGTTTGGAAATTGCTCCCAAGGATGAACCAGACTTGTGGAGGTCTACAATTTTTGGCTGACTTCTTTTGATTTTCCCATGATGTCAAGCAAAGAGTCACTGCATTTAGAGGTAGGCCTTGAAATACATCCACAGGTACACCTCCAATTGACTCAAATTATGTCAATTAGCCTATCAGAAGCTTCTGAAGCCATGACATCATTTTCTGGAATTTCCCAAGATGTTTAAAGGCACATTAAACGTCTGACCCACTGGACTTGTGATACAGTGAAATATAAGGGAAATAATCTGTAAACAGATTACTTGTGTCATGCACAAAGTAGATGTCCTAACCAACTTTCCAAAACTATACTTTGTTAACAAGAAATTTGTGGAGTGAAAAACTAAAGTGTATGTAATCTTCCGACTTCAACTGTACATTAAAACACAATGTTGATGAAAAGACCCCTGCCAACGAATAGCAACACTTACTGTATATTTTGTTTTGGAGAAATAATTTACCTTAAAAATCATTGCCTTTTGAGTCTTGTAATTCCGTTTCCGCAAACCTACATATCTTTAAGATATTTTGTCATTTCTCTCTCTCATGAGGGAGGACAAGGAAAGTTCACAGAAGTAACAAGGAAAGGTAGACCTACCAATTGTTTTTCACTAATAATAAATCAGTAACGGAATTACTATAATTGAATTGGCTACAATGGGAAATCATAGTTGCCAAAAACCACAGTTGGTTCACCTGTTACTGTCCTCCCTTCCACTGGCATACTGTTATGTTCAGCTCATAACTGTTTTCTTTCTGTCGTCTGGTGGTCAAAGCAAGACTGAAAACAGTCTGGACAACCTCCCTCTGCCTCTTCTCTCTCCAGTTAATGTCACCTCTCCCAGCTCTTACTGACAGGTACCATTACAGCTACCACCTACCCTCTTTCCATTTACCGTAACAAGCATCCTCAACCACTGAGCACCGACTGATCCCGGACGTCCATGGACGTTGAAAAGTAGTTGAAATTTGGTCGGTCCGCTCTGGCCGGACCAAATCTGAACCAACCAATACAGAGAACAGTACAGAAAAGTAGAGTACACAAGCAAAGTGAAATGGTCAGAGGAAAGTCAACTGTGTGTGAGGGTGATCAGTGGGTGTAGTCATTCCACCCATTCTGTTGCAAAATATTTCTTAAATGGAAGCAAACGAAACGGGGAGGAACCTACAAGAATGTATCCAATAGAAACGGAACGTTTTGTAACGGTTTGGGCTAATGATTACACCCTAGATCAGCTAGATGCAGGTGAGAGTGTGCAATGTAGTATTGAACGGGTTACTGTCTTTCACCTTGATTACTCTAATCTGTCTCTTGACCTGTGCACTTACGTTGTAAACTTTAATTCATAGCCTAGGTTGTAGCAACCTCATGGGTATTGGGCAAATTAGAGTATCATGTAGTAGCCTAAACCTGTCAATGTTACATTGAACTGGTGAATGAAATATGAATGACAGTCATCCAATATGCTGTAATAAAAATCATCCTACCTAATCCTGAATGGCACTAACCAACACTGTACAGTACTATACAGTTGAGTAGAACACATGAGTACAGTATTATGTAGTGTACTGAACATATTTACTGTACTTTTACTGTGAAACATGGATATCTATGACTGGTTCAGATTTAGTGTGGTCTGGACCAACCAAATGTGGTCTTATTCGGGGAGGAGCTCGTTAGAATAACAACCAAATAGGCAAAAGAAGGATATTGCATATTCCCTACCTTCTGGATACATCACAATGAAGAGAATTATATTCATATCCAGAATGATGCATTTCTGTATAGTACAGATCAGGAACCATGATCTAATTCTGTTACCGTAATTCCATTAACGGTTGTAAATCCACTGCACTTACTGTAGTTCAATAACCAAAATATACTTTTTTTTTTTTACTCAATATGCCATAGCTGACACCCCATTCTTTCTGCAGGCATTTTTTAAAATCTTAATTCGGAGCAGATATTTAAAGAGTTTTTGGGGGATTTTACCATAATTAAATTCTGCCAATAAATATGTTTTTGTGAAATGTTCTGTGTACATTGTTCAAAGTAGTCCTTGCGTATAGAGTTTTATGGTTTGTTTAACTTTTTAAAGTATAAAATTGGAGTCAGACTAATTCCGTTACTGTGAAATTGCCCACATGCAACTCTTGCCAATGTTATGTTCATGTGTTGTCTCCGGTGTGATGGCTGAAGCCTGTCGGAGCACATTGAAATTACTGTAATTTCAAAATAGCCCCCAGCCCTTACCTACCGTGCATTGCTACTGTAATACTGTGCCTATCCAATCCCAAGGAGTATTACCTAGGAATTGAACTGGGCATATGTGTGTCTTAAAGACTGGGAACTGATCCTCTCCTTCTCTTCCTCCCTCAGACAGGCAGACGGACAGACGGCAGGACGGACACGCGGGCGGCGGCTGTGATTGGCGGCTCGGCGGCAGGCTGGTGGAAGATGTCGTCGGGAGCCGGTGGGAGGGGTGGGCGGCGGCTCAGGGGTGGGGGGGGAGGGGAAGCGGCGGAGGAAGGCCCAGTGGGCATCCCCTTCCCCGAGCACAGCGCAGACATCCTGGGCAGTCTGAACAAGCAGCGCCTCAGCGGCCTTCTGTGCGACGTGCTCCTGATCACCCAGGAGAGGGAATTCACTGCCCACCGTTCGGTCCTGGCCTCCTGCAGCTCCTACTTCCACAAGTTGTTCACCTCGGGCCCGACCGCCAGCCAGCAGAACGTCTACACCATAGACTTTGTGGCGGCCGAGGCCCTGGGCGCCCTGCTGGACTTTGCCTATACAGCCACGCTAACGATCAGTCACACCTCTGTGGGAGACATCCTGGCTGCCGCCCGCCTGCTGGAGATCCCGCCCGTCCAGGAAGTCTGCACTCACCTGCTGGACACCAAAGTGCTCCTCTCCCCGCCGGTAGGCTGGTCATCATGACAACACTATCTTAACATTCCGTCAACAGTCTCTGTCCTATCATTACATCCCATCACATGGTCTTTACTAGTATGTCCTGCGGGTAGATCTGCATCGAAATATAGTCACTTAACAAATGATTTTATCTAAAGAGACTTACAGTTAAAATACATGTATTCAGTACGACCTATGTGGAAATCAGTCAAACCTCTCTTGTTTTGAGTTATAACTATTGTGTTGTAAATGCCATGCTTGATTTCCATCCAACTGCGCCGCCACAGACCACTTACCACACAACCTCTGTCATCGCGTCACTCTACCAAACAAACACTCCATCATCAGTCTTTGGCCATCACATAGTCAGCACGCTTACATCATGCTCTTCATTAATCTCTCTCTCTCTCACTCTCACACTGCCAAACACACATCCACACCCTGGGGTCACAATAACACTAAACTTTGAACACTTACCCGCGCTGGGCCAACACCAGTCTGAGTCTCAGGACAGCGTGCTCTTTCACAAGCTGCATTATATAGACAAAGCATATTGCAGTTACATACTACGCTTCAAAATGTAGAATAGAAGTGGCGTGGTCATATTCATGGTCATGTGTCTTTCTGTTTTGTGTGTGTCTGAGTATGATTGTGAGTGTGTGAAAGTTATGAAATCCTGTTTTGTTTTTTCATAGGTGGGCAGTGAGCGAGGAGAGGAGGATGATGATGATGATGATGAGGGGGATGGTGGGAAGGGTGGAGGAGGATGGGGGCAGCAGGGGAATCGACTGCGGGCCCGGGAGTATCTAGAATACTTCCAGAGAGGGGCCCACTGGAGCAGCAGCTGCAGCACGCCAGAGCTCAGGGACATGCCCACACACCTGCACTTTAACCATGGCAAAAGGTCCCACAGCAATGGGGTCCCCGGGGGCCCCAGCGAGTTCTGCTCTCCCCTGGACCTTGCCCAGGCCCCCACCCAGGACCCAGATGAGGAGGAGGAGGACGAGGAGGACGAAGTAAAGGTGGAGCACTCTGAGAACCGTAGGGACATGCTGACCTGGGCCAGGGGGAATGGAGGGGGGCCAGGGGCCTCTTTCTACGCCCCTGCCCAGAACGGCCATTTCTTCCTCCCCACGAAGCCTAAACTGGAGCCGGAGGAGGAAGAGGAGGAAGATGGCATGCGGGATGGGGAGAGAGGCTCGGCCAGCGCACTCCTGCAGCAGATGATGGACTCCATCGAGAGGCAGAAGGAGCGGGCCGCGGCCGGGGAGGAGCTGGGGGAGGGGGAGGACCCGGACGTGGAGTTTTACTTGAATTACTTTAACAGCACACAGCATGAGGACGCCGCCGTCTCACAGGGACTGCTGCCCCTCTGGGCGACACGGGGAGGCTCCAGCCAAGATAGAGGGGGAGGAGAGAGGGGAGGAAGAGGAGGAGGAGGAGGAGAAGAGAGAGGAGGGGGTGGAGGGGAGAGGAAGATGCGCTCCAAGGCCTTCCAGAAGTGCCCAATCTGCTCCAAAGTCATCCAGGGTGCAGGCAAGCTACCCCGCCACATCCGCACGCACACGGGAGAGAAGCCCTACGAGTGCGCCATCTGCAAAGTGCGCTTCACCAGGTACACCCCAATTAATGCACTGACCACCCATGTCATACCTACTCATGGTCAGGAAGAGGGCTGGAGGAAAAACAAGACCACTGTTGTCCCACAGCCAAGGACACTCCTGCTTAGCAATAGCTACTTTAGCCAAATGTTTGCTAGATGTCAATGAATTACTTCACTATCCTGAAAACAAAGTGAGAAACATTGTTGATAGCATAGGAAACAAATGATCTCCTAGATGTCCCTCCCCCGCCCCATGTAATAATATGGATCATTTTGCCAAGACCTTTCTGGAAAACTTTAGTCAGAGATGAACATATTTCTTCTAGTGAATAGGGACAGAGTGTCATAAAGATGTGTTTTATAGAGACGGGGCTCATGGCAAAGTCCTGGAATGTTAACGGGGGGGCTAGGAGGAGGCTGCTATAAAATGTTTGTTCTGATACAGGCAGTGAGGTTAAAAGCAGAGTGGTGCCCTATCTGTGCCAATGCCGTAATTTGTTTTGAACTTACTGATCCCTGAGTTTGTTGATTATTGCCCACGGCAGAACCGACCGGCCTTCTCTCTCTCCCAGTCCCTAGCCAGTTAATGAAATCTGCCCCTGCTCAGACAGCCCAGCTCGCTACAGGCCAGTGTGTACTACAATTACTGGTTTCCCTGTGTGATAATTTTTTTTTTTTAGGGGGTAGATCAGCTTTAATATTGCAAATGGATTGTAGCTTCCATCAATGTAACTGTCTGCATCATTTCCAGTCCCCCTTATATTATTTTGTAAATATATACAGTACCAGTCAAAAACTGACACACCTACTCATTTATTTGTACTGTTTTCTGCATTATAGAATAATAGTGAAGACACCAAACATATGAAATAACACATATGGAATCATGTAGTAACCAAAAAAAGTGTTAAACAAATCAAAATAGATTTTCTATGAGATTCTTAAAAGTAACCACCCTTTGCCTTGATGACAGCTTTGCACACGCTTGGCATTCTCTCAACCAGATTCATGAGGCAGTCACCTGGAATACATTTCAATTAAAGGGTGTGCCTTGTTAATTTGTGGAATTTCTTTCCTTGTTAATGCGTTTTAGCCAATCAGTTGTGTTGTAACAAGGCAGGGGTGGTATACAGAAGATAGCCCTATTTGGTAAAAGACAAAGTCAATATTATGGCAAGAACAGCTCAAATAATCAGACAGATGACCGTCCATAATTACTTTAAGACACAGTCAGTCAATACGGAACATTTCAAGAACGTGGAAAGTTTCTTCTAGTGCAGTCGCAAAAACCCTCAAGTGCTGTAATGAAACTGCCTCTCATGAGGACTGCCACAGGAAAGGAAGTCCCAGAGTTACCTCTGCTGCAGAGGATAAGTTCATTAGAGTTACCAGCCTCAGAAATTGCAGCCCAAATAAATGCTTCACAGAGTTCAAGTAACAGACACATCTCAACATCAACTGTTCAGAGGAGACTGCATGAATCAAGCCTTCATGGTTGAATTGCTGCAAAGAAACCACTACTAAAGGACACCAATAATAAGAAGAGACTTGCTTGGGCCAAGAAACATGAGAAATAGACTTTAGACCTGTGGAAATGTATCCTTTGGTCAGATTTCCAAATTTGATATTTTTGATTCCAACCGCCATATCTTTGTGAGACGTAGAGTAGGTGAATGGATAATAATCGCATGTGTGGTTCCCACCATGAAGCATGGAGGAGGAGGTGTGATGGTGTGGGGGTGCTTTGCTGTTAACACCGTCTGTGATTAATTTAGAATTCAATGCACACTTAACCAGCATGGCTACATCATTCAGCAGCAATACACCATCCCATCTGGTTTGTGCTTAGTGGGACTATCATTTGTTTTTCAACAGGACAATGACCCAAAACACACCTCCAGGCTATCTAAGGGCTATTTGACCAAGAAGGAGAGTGATGGAGTGCTGCATCAGATGACTTTGCCTCAACAATCACCCGACCTCAACCCAATTGAGATGGTTTGGGATGAGTTGGACCGCAGAGTGAAGGAAAAGCAGCCAACAAGTGCTCAGCATATGTGGGAACTCCTTCAAGACTGTTGGAAAAGCATTCCAGGTGAAGCTGGTTGAAAGAATGCCAAGAGTGTTCAAAGCTGTCATCAAGGCAAAGGGTGGCTACATTGAAGAATCTCAAATATATTTTGATTTAACGCTTTTTTGGTTACTACATGATTCCATATGTTATTTCATAGTTTTGATGTCTTCTCTATTATTGTACAATATAGAAAATAGTACAAATATATTAAACCCTGGAATGAGTAGGTGTGTCCAAACTTTTGACTGGTACTGTATGTACAGTTGAAGTCAAAAGTTTACATACACCTTCGCCAAATACATTTAACTCACTTTTTCACAATTCCTGACATTCAACCCTAGTAAATATTGCCTGTCTTAGGTCAGTTAGGATTACCACTTTATTTTAAGAATGTGAAATGTCAGAATAATAGTAGAGAATGATTTATTTCAGCCTTTATTTCTTTCATCACATTCCCAGTGAGTCAGAAGTTTACATAGACTCAATTAGTATTTGGTAACCTTGCCTTTCAATTGCTTAACTTGGGTCAAACGTTTTGGGTAGCCTTCCACAAGCTTCCCACAATAAGTTGGGTGAATTTTGACCCATTCCTCCTGACAGAGCTGGTGTAACTGAGTCAGGTTTGTAGGCCTCCTTGCTTGCACACGCTTTTTTAGTTCTGCCCACACATTTACTATGGGATTGAGGTCAGGGCTTTGTGATGGCCGCTCCAATACCTTGACTTGTTTTCCTTATGCCATTTTGCCACAACTTTGGAAGTATGCTTGGGGTCATTGTCCATTTGGAAGACCCATTTACGACCAAGCTTTAACTTCCTGACTGATGTCTTGAGATGTTGCTTCAATATGTCCACATCATCTTCTTTCCTCATGAGGCCATCTTTTGTGAAGTGCACCAGTCTCTTCTGCAGCAAGCACCCCCACAATATGCTGCCACCCCCATGCTTCACGGTTGGGATGGTGTTCTTCGGCTTGCAAGCCTCCCCCTTTTTCCCTCCAAACATAACAATGGTAATCGTGGTCCAACAGTTCGAAAAAAATAATAATCAGACCAGAGGACATTTCTCCAAAAAGTACAGACTTTGTCCTCATGTGCAGTTGCAAACCATAGTCTGACTTTTTTTATGGCGGTTTTGAAGCAGTGGCTTCTTCCTTGCTGAGCGGCCTTTCAGGTTATGTCGATATACAACTCTTTTTACTGTGGATATAGATACTTTTGTACCTGTTTCCTCCAGTATCTTCACAAGGTCCTTTGCTTTTCTGGGATTGATTTGCACTTTTCGCACCAAAGTACGTTCATCTCTAGGAGACAGAAGGTGTCTCCTTCCTGAGCGGTATGACGGCTGCGTGGTCCCATGGTGTTTATACTTGCGTACTATTGTTTGTACAGATGAACGTGGTACCTTCAGGCGCTTGGAAATTGCTCCCAAGGATGAACAACACTTGTGGAGGTATTCAATTTTATTTTCAGAGGTGTGATTTCTTTTTATTTCCCCATGATGTCAAGCAAAGAGGCACTGAGTTTGAAGATAGGCCTCGAAATACATCCACAGGTACACCTCTAATTGACTCAAATTATGTCAATTAGCCTATCAGAAGCTTCTAAAGCCATGACATAATTTTCTGAAAATTTCCAAGCTGTTTAGAGGCACAGTCAACTTGGTGTATGTAAACTTCTGACCCACTGGAATTGTGATACAGTGAATTATAAGTGAAATAATCTGTCTGTAAACAATTGTTGGAGAAATTACTTGTGTCATGCACAAAGTAGCTGTCCTAACCGACTTGCCAAAACTATAGTTTGTTTACAAGACATTTGTGGAATGTTTGAAAAATGAGTTTTAATGACTCCAACCTAAGTGTATGTAAACTTCCGACCTCAACTGTATATCATTTTTTTTGTAAATATATGTTCCTCTATTATTTTCCCCTAACCCTTTCACCCCTCCCCTAATTTGAGTTAACTACTTGACAACACTTAGGCTTCTACTTCCAGTTTATACATACTGTATAATCTTTTTTTTTCATTAGTTATTTTTTGTTTTGTTTTTATTCCCATCCTTTTGTGAAACAGCACAGTTAAAAAATATATGGCAAATAGTCTTCAGAGATAGAGGGGAGGGGTTGAGGGTAGTTTTCCCATATTTAAGAGCACCATCTCTTCCTTGAAACCATCCCCTTAATTCATTAATCAAGGGACTTGCATTGAAAATAGATGCACACTGGATATACCCAGGACCCTTTGCGCAGGCGGGCGGGTGGGCGTGCCTGATCTAAATGTGGCATCTAAATTCAGCCGGTCGCCAGTGCACTGAGAAGGGAAGGTGGTATTGTAATCTTAATCCTGTTTGATCAGGGTTAAGAGTGTGCTGCTCTCGCACTAATAAATCACTCCTCCTGCCCTTTAAATAATTCACCTCTGTCATTGTGCTACTTTGTGTCACTGTGTGTATAGAGGTGGGGTGGGTGGTGTGTAGTTTAAGGTCAGTGAGTGTATCTGCCTATACCTGCTTCGTTCACCAGCATTTTTTATTTATTGGATTTCCACCTTCCGGGTATTAGTGTGTGAAGGTATCTGCCCCAGAAATAGATTTCCCGTGAACCCAGCCACACTGAACGTTGAGCTCTGGGCCGGGTCTCTACGTGTGCTTTGAGAAATGTTGTAGATAAAGATGTGAAGTTTATGGTCTATCCTCAGATGACCTGGCTGCCATGGCAGAGTAAACAACCTGGAATGACTGAATGAATAAAGACAAAAATCTGTGTCAATCTTGCCATTTGGCAACCCACCCTTTAGGCGATTAATTGACACAGACAAACATTACATTAATCCAGTCATATTTCACAATGATAATTATTCCGGTGTTCTGTGCAGTGCACTCTGCATAAAGAATGAAAAAGAAACAATAATTACCATTTTTATTTAACCTTTATTTAACTAGGAAATTCCGTTAAGAACAAATTCTTATTTTACAATAACGGCCTACCCCGGCCAAACCCTCCCCTATGGGAGTCCCTATGGGATTGTGATACAGCCCAGGATCGAAACATGGTCTGTAGTGGCACCTCTGGCACTGAAATGGAGTGCCTTAGACCGCTGTGCCACAAGGTTATCCAAGCGATAATATCCTTAGTGCAGTAAAAAGTACAAAATAAATACCTGGGAGTGGTCCATCAGCTGTTATAGTGAAGGAGATAGACACAGGGAGACAAACTGCCTCCATAGGCACGTTCCCAAGGCCAGAGATCATCAACTAGATTTATCAGCGGGCAAAGCTGTTATTGAGTGAAGGGTCAGGGGGCCGGAACATAATGGCAAGTCATTTGTAGACTGCAAATTGACCGCAAGAAGCCCAAACAGAGATAAAATTTGACTAAAACATAATAATTTCAAACCTTGCTTACATTTGTATGAGATCGCATAGATTCTCTTTGGAATACTTTGGAAAGATTTCCAAAAATGAAAATCACTTGGAGCTGATTTGCTGTTGTTTTTACAGTCTTATGTCCAACAATAAACAAATGGACTAAATAAATCACCTGTGGGCCGTAACCCTGCCCACGCCAAACAAACCTTACTTTAAGATCACACGTTCCTCAATATAACCAGGTGTACTGTGTCACATATTGCAAAGATAAATAGCTACGTTTTGGAACATTTTATACTTTTTATCAATGTCAACAAAGACATGGTTCAAATTTTCTGAAATATAATAGACAGAAATGGCTGTGAAAATGTGTATAAGATTGTGATTCTTATTGTTTGGTTAATAGTAGTAGTTTACTTAGTACTTTAACTACCCTTGTTGCTATCAGAGTTCCTACTGTACTAATCAATTCTCTGTTGTCTTGGACTGAGCCTCTGTGTTCTTCCTCCGCAGGCAGGACAAGCTCAAGGTTCACATGCGTAAGCATACGGGAGAGAAGCCTTACCTGTGTACGCAGTGCGGTGCTGCGTTCGCCCACAACTACGACCTGAAGAACCACATGCGCGTGCACACAGGCCTGCGGCCCTACCAGTGCTCCAGCTGCTTTAAGACTTTTGTGCGTTCAGACCACCTGCACCGCCACCTCAAGAAGGACGGCTGCAACGGTATCCCCTCCCGCCGGGGCCGCAAGCCTCGGGTACGGGACCCCGGGCTCCTGGAGGCCTCCATGGGGCTGGTGGGCCCCGGCCCTCGCAGTGGCAGGGAGAGACGGCGCATGGAGGCAGCCTCAGCAGAGGGGGCCTCCAGGGTCCATGCACACAGTCCCCAGCCCCAGGAGAGGCCAGAGGAGCCGGGGCACTGAGGCAGGGAGACAGGGAGGGACGCTGGACGCCATAGTCATACTTGGCCCGTGGAGGGGCCGCTGCCGAAACAAGAGGAGAAAAAAAACACGCTAAGGCAAAAAACAAAAAACACAACTAACTATTTCTCTATAAACCAAATCAGGGTGTCACAAATCTAATATTTTCAGTTTCTTTTATTTCTTTGCTTTAGGAAACAGTAGACACAACAGACACACATGAGTCAGTGTTCTGTTAAATAGCAAGGAACGCTTAAAATCACACACCCATGATGTCTCCTTTCTGGGTCATTTCTGTCTGATCTAGGTTTTTATACATTTGGCAAAAATGCTTTATATGCATAACAAAACAACAGAAAACCCTGAGCAAAACTATGCAGTTAAAATAGGTTCTGAATTCAGAGCCAAACGATGAGGTGTCCCACACCTACTAACTGCTGCAGGGGTGAACGGAGTGTAATCTCTCATATTCAGATGGAAAGCAACCAATCTTTTTCTATTCTTTTGCAGTTCTAAAATGTACAGTTACCATAGAAACAGTATTGTCAGAATATGGCAATATATGCAAGATTAACTTACCCACACCTCTGATGCAGCTTCCTTTTTTCTAAAGGCTTCAGAAAGAATCAGACAAGGGTTTGATTTAAGTGTTACTTACTCGATAAAATATATTTTAAAAATCTATGGTTCATCTTTTTTAAATGTCGAGTCGAATCCACGTTTGGGGGGGCTCTTCCATTGCAGGGGTAGGGAACGCGAGGGGAGGAGGGGGTGTGTTTCTGAAGCACTACCATGGCCATGGTGCCGTTCGGCTTGACCACGTCGTTGACTCTTAGCCCTCACCCTGACATTTCATTTCTATTTTCTTTTTGATTTGTCTTTGTTATTGTTGTTTGTCCCTTTTTGAGTGACTGCTTTGGGTACTTGACACTTTACATTTGTATACATGCGTGTGTGTATATATATAGATATACACATTAGGTGGTGATGATTTAATGCTGAGGTATATTAGCTTACCAATCGGGGTTTCCTTTGGCTTGACGTCACATTTCTCACAGAGTGAAGCTTGTGGGTAAAAGAGAAAGGAAACTATATGAATGTTAGAATATATTGAATTTAGAAACCCATTGGTCCTAAACTTAACACTTGATTGAGATGTATATAGAGTTCCTGCCTGAAGGTAGAAGCGATACTATGTGGTTAACTTTGTGCAGTTCTGACAGGATCTCTCCTCTAACCAACAGCAGGTTGAAAGAGGAAAAGCAGGGATAGACCGGGATATATACGTTTGCACAGCTTCACTAAAGAGATCCCACAGAGAGAGGTATATTTAAAGGAGGTTGTTGAGAAAAGGTGTGTATTAGTGCTTATTCCAATCTTTTTTGCCCTTGGGACCACGAAACCATGAGGCAACCTGTGTGATGAAGAGAGCAATAAATACCTGTCCAAGTTGGGAGGCCAAATAAGCACACAGCTGCAGGGTGAGGCAGGTTGAGGGGAGGGGGATTTCACAATGTCTGTTGCATTCCAAAATATCATCTCCCCGGCACAGCCACTTTTCCAGGCAGAACGGGTTCAAATCAGACGTTTTCTCTCTCTCACTTTAGTTCTCCATCGCCCCAAAACCAGCCTGTGGAGTACATGGTATTATAGAGCCCTGAGTAGAGGAGGTCTGGTCGGTGGCTGACCGGACTGCTGCTAGGTGTTGGTGTGTGTGGCAGCCAGGGTCTTTTCTCTGACTCACTCACTAGACTTGGGCTGGGAGTGTCAGCAGCTCCTCCAGTTGTGGACACGTTGAAACATGCTCCCCAAACTGCCAGTGCACTAAAAGCCAGGCAGCCATTATAGTGGGTAAAAAAACATGAGGGCAGCCACCAGAGATCGTGAGGTGTTGCTCCACAGCCTTATGACGTGTGTCTGGAAACGGCCACTGGTTCACATAGATCTGAACACGTTTGTCTTTGTGTTTTGAGTCGCTTGGCTTGTCAACTCTGTTTTTAACCATACTTGTACACTGGTTTTGGGGCAAAGGAGAGTGTGCCGTGCCGGTGACTGTAGATTGAATTCCCCTGCCATTGCTGCAATGCTGTGTCCTGAGTATCAGTCTTTTGCACCTTAATGGGAAAGAAGCAGGTTCTGAATGCACTTTGTTACTGAGAAAGGCACTTTTGTCAAAGAAACGGGTACTTTGAAACAAACTAAGGTGAATTAGCTTAATATCCCCATCGCAAGTGGTTCCGTTAAGCTTGTTCTCTGGTTTTGTTCAGTTTTTGACGACAAGCTGCCAAAAAAGAAAGATGTATGTGTGTTTCGGGTCTCTTAAGAGAAGTCAGGCGGGTTCAAAAAACGAACAATGTTTTGTGACCTTAAAAACATTTTTTTTTAAAGACAAAATAACCCCATGTAACTGATTGCACTTGAAGTTAGGTTTGGTAAAACAAGCTCTAGTGAGTTGTCTATGTTCATGTCTTAATGCAGAGTGGGCGGTGTGAGTGTGTGTGCATGGCTGGAGGGTCTCAGGGCAAGCCTGGATAAACAAACTCTATCTCCACCCATCTGTTCACCAGCTCCCTTCATAGCTCCACATATTATCACAGAGAAGAGAACGCAGTCAGACACGTTCAGACCAACTGCACGGCAGATAGACCCTTTTCCAAGTAGTGGCTAACTAACGGTGTGTGTGTGAGTATACTTGAAACTTCCACACACCCCCAACCATCTTTTCCATCACTTTTCACTGCTTTGTATTCTGTTGAAATCCTTATTTCCCTGGGATGTTGACTCCTTCTCTTAGAAGAATGCAAATCAATAGTCTGTCAGTATTTGATATACACAGATCAAGTAGAAGACAAGGAGGTAGATGAGAGGGGTTGATATGCATAGCCTGACAGCCAGGAGCTCAGGGTATAGTCATGTATATGAATAGGTCTGATGAAAGAAGCCGTAGTCAGGTGATCTGTTAGGGGTTCTAAGTTATCACTCAAGTATATGTAGCCATCAAAACGTATAATGTTCTTGGGCCTTAATATTGGGATTTCAAGTTGTATTCCTATTTTATTTCTTTAATCTTGGTTAAGCCAAAGCTACCCTGATTGTACATAGTACACTCTTATAGAGTTCTCCCTAAATTGCTATTCATGTCTTGTATATGATATAAAGGTATGAAAGTAATTCTAAACATATCCAGAATGAGACCACCTCTGACCAAGCCACACACCAACAAAACCCACCCCCTTGATATGTATGCAGGAAATTGTGTAGAATCAGTTCACATTCTCTTTATTTCCGTGGACTAAAATCAATGGTGTAGATGGAATAGCTTCTGTTTTATGTCTTTATGTTGAATTCTTCTTAAAAAAAGGTGTCCCTACAGCTTTTTTACTTTTTTCTAATCAACTTTATGGCTGTTTTGTGTGTGGGTCGGGGTATAGGAATTGGTTTAGGGAGGGTAGGGTATTTTCTGAGTTCGATTAAAGGGGTGTTTTGGTTGGGGATATAAAGCCTGATAGCACTGGAAATAGTGCTTTAGCTGAGACAGCGAGAGTTTGCACTAAAGTCCTTGTCCTACTAAAGGAAGGAGGGCGTGAGACCTCAGCAAGGCCCTTGAGTTTCTGTGAGCACAGAGTGTTATACACTCAATGGTCCAACACAGACAGTCCATCCATTCCCCTAACCAACAGACTTAATCATGTAGAGGTTCTTCTGAGAAGTGTACCAACATTACTTAACCAAACCAAAAGAGAAAAAGACTTTGATAAGTCGTCACAACATGGTGGATGTATGGGATTTGAATAATACATCAAAACCTGAAGGTGCTCTGAAAGTTTTAGGATGGTACACACAGAGGAGACAAAACTGTTGTAACAGCGATTATATTTTTATATATGTATATTTATATATATATTTATATATATACATATATATATGCATGCATGCATGCTGCCTCTGGGAGGTAGTATGACAACCCTCTGAGCAGTGTGTTTAGGGTCTAGATGTATTCAGGTGTCCTTCAGTTAGAGTGAGTGTCCCTGGGACTCTCTGGCCTGGTCTGAGGACTAAGCTTTGTTTAATGGGTCCAGTAGAAGTCTGAGGCTGGGCCTCCGTCTAGCTCCCAGGTGGACATGGGTCATGGGCAAGAACGGGACTTAAAACCGAAGGAATGGAAGAACCTTTCTCTCCCTCATTCTAATTTTAGAGCGCCTTACACTGACTTCCACATAGTTTGAGTTTAAAATGTGGATGTTGAGTGTGGCTGTAAACCTTTCCATACTGAACATTGGGACGATTGGCAGGTGGGGGACCGAATCAAAAGACAATATACTGTCTGGAAGTTGATCTCTATTGAGCCACACTCTCAATCCAACTCCCACTGTAGTGTTTGACCAAACTACTATGACTTACTTGAATGAATTGGTTATTGTGAGAAGTGTCCCTGTGAGAGAAACATACTACTGGGTGATGTAGTGGTGTAGCTCTCTCCTCCTTCGTGGTCCTATGCTCCCATTCCTGCTGAGACCTCCCAGCCTCCGCCCTAGACCACCGTTACTCCAACACGTTACGCAGAGATATCTCACATCTCCTTAAAGAGAAGACGTATCGTTGGGCATAATCCAAAATCCACCAGATGTTTTGTTACTAATTCACTATGACACAAAATAAAAAGTGTCTGAAAGCATTAAAAACGACACAAAACATTTGATAACAATTATGATTGTAATAATCATGGGACAGGAGTGGGTGCTGGTTGGAGGAGAGTGTTTTGTAAGTGGTGCTGCACACCTGAATGTCCAGGCTGGTGAAGCACAGCAAGTTGAGGATGACATATGTAGTATGGCATAATGCACAGCGTGGCACTGGCACTTACACAGCCATCCCTGGGGCCAGAGAGGCTGTTGGCTGGTTGGTTGGCCAGTTTAGGAGTTTCTCTACGTCAGTGGGCTACAATGGTTTTCACAACGTGGGAGGGTCAGGATTGGGGTGGGATGGGACTGGACCAAATTGGTCAGCAGCGACGACATGGGAGAGACTAGATCAGGGTTGCGGTGCAATGGTTCAGGTTGCCCCATCTTGTTGTGTTTCACTGGGAATGATATGATGTAGCAAAATTGCGGAACTGGTGATGGGGAATGTTGATCTATTTTTCTGTGCTTCTAAGTTGAAAAACACTGAAATACATGGTGTTCCTGTTTCTGTTCAGTTTGTGGTTTGATTCAGAATTAACATCTCTTTCTTTGCCTTCCATGTAAAATTGGCAAATTGTACCAATGTTTAAAGATAATGGTTTTCAAAACAAGGAGTGAGGAAACGGTTGGTTCCCCATTGCCATGTGACTGACCCCCCTTACTATTGTTAATGTTGATTCAAAAGCTTGTCTGTGGGAGGGAGAGTGCTGAGAAGTGTGTGTTAATCAGGTTGAAATGTATAAAAGTAGCTGGGGATAAGAAGCACGGGGGGGGTTCTCTCTCCAGACCTTGGTGTCCACTTCTCTTCTGACTGGCCTTTGATTACAGATCACAGGCCCTCAGCAGGGGAAGCTAGGAGGCAGAGGGGGAGAGAGAGAGAGACTTGTGGTTTGAAGTCACCAACCAATAGAGGATACATTCCATAACTTCATACTGTAATTTCCACTTTTGAGTCTTGGCATGGGGAGACGGAGGGGGTGGAAGGAGATGAACAGTCAGCGTTTTACAGCCGAGTGTTTCAATCTGTCCGTCCCCCCTTCTACCACCCCCAGTCTGACAGACAGGCAGTGAGTTGGGCCTCTCCAGACCTGGCCATCCAACTGCCTGTCTGTCTCAGCTTCTGCTATTGTAACAAAGCACTTTGCAAAAGGCCATCCAGAATATTGTGTGCTGTTGTTTTTTTGGTTATTACTATTGTTATTATTCTTGTTTATATTTTTGTTCTCATTATGGATGATTATTTAAATGCAAAAACTTCATGAAAACTTGAATATTTGGGTTTAGGTCCATTCGAGCTGCCGCCCCACAAGGCCATACATACACTTCTGGCACACACACCGTCTCAGCTGATAGATAGATACTCCGAGTGGAAGGGTAAAGGCAAGGTCTCCCTATCTCCACATACAATCTCGAATATATTTGGAAAACAAGTCATATAAAATCATTGGGAGAGTTGCATTGCACAGAAACCTCCATAACATAAGCTTTCTGAGAAGGCGAACTGTGCTGTACTACTTAATGTCAAACATGCAGATTTAAAGCTGTTTTATTTTGTATCCCTCACATCATTTACACGTAGTAGCCACACTAAAGTAAATTGCTGGATCTGGTATAAAATAGACACAACCAAATGATTATGCCATTTTTTTTGTCACCTTTGGAGTTGAGGGAGAAGAGTTATTATCATTGTAGAATGATTTCTGACTGTAAAAATGACAATAATCATCCATACTAGTTTAGAACTCTGCTGCACATTTGGGGGAGGCAGAATATTTCCTGTCAGGCTTGGATGCTAAAATCCCTATCCTCTTCTTTAAAGTCATTTTCCTTAAACATCGGCTGTTAGTGTCTGTTGGAAGTTATGCGGGATAGGTGGTTTTGGAGATTTGCACTTTTGGCTACAAAAATAAATTGTGTTGTATATGAGACCACTAAATCCATACCATCTAAACCATATAATTTCATTTGTTTCGGTTTTTGTTCTGTTTTTCTTTTTTAATATATCCAAAAATGTCTGTTGTCCTGGTTTAAAGAAAATAAGATCTTTCTATTAAAAAAAACAATGGTTGCGACTTTTTGTGCATGCTCGTGTTTATTTATTACTAAGAAAAGACAGAGAATGCATTCAGGTGCAAGTCTCTGGCTATTGTCACATCAAATGTCAGGAAATTGTTTCTCTTTTGTTATCCCCACACACTAAAACCACATCAAGTAGCCTTCATAATGATTAATTTCTCATCAAATATGATCTAAAAACAGTTCAAAGTACTCTAATAGTTTACATACATGTGTACATTTACAATGTCTTACATGTCAATATTTAGTCAATCTGCTTCACTTTAAAACGGTCCTACTGACAAATACACAATCATCCAACTTGTTTGTGAATTTCAAATAATTAAGAATATTATAAACTACACATGTACTTAATCTATCAATGTAGTATCAAATAAATTATTACAATATTTTATTTTGGTATGAAGAGCTCCCACAACTTTTTTCCACATGCAGTGCTTAGGACATCAGTCCCCCCCACAAGATGGCAGTATACTTTCTAAAATGACACGAGTACTAAAACTAGATGCCTTTAGTAACTTGCTACTGCACCTGTACTACACACACATACACACACAAACTGCTGCTTTTCATTCTGCTGGATCCACCACCGCGGAAGCAGACCCATTCAAATATTTTACCGTATTTAGCTACTTAAGCAAATAAAGAAACACCGTTATGTTTTTTGATACTTTCTAACATATTCTGAAGTGAAATGTGTACTTTGACTCGGAATATGAATTCCTCCCTGTTTGCTATGGTCTTGGACCCTGCAGTGTCCACTAACACTCCTCTTGTCTTTCGGTGCCTGATTCCTTCAGGCTTTCCTGTGGTGAGTGAGCGGGATCACGTGACAGGTCGTTATCCCGACCCAAACGGCCCTGCGAGGATACACTTGGGGAAATTCTCGTTAGGAAAAAGACGGTCCTCTCTTCTCTGTGACCCGGAAACCGCTAAGTGGTCGAAGAGTGTGTCAATTCGTTAGTATCAAAACGGCGGGGTCCCCACCTCGATATAGGCACCTTTCATCGAGCATATACTCCTGTGTATCCTACCGCGGAAGTGTTTTGAAATCGGCCACACCCCCTTTGAATCAGCTTTTGTTTTGCCAGAGGAAAAACATGCACACGTTAAAAACAATATGCAACTTATTGTTTTATCTATAAAATGTATTGCACAACTAACTTTTTTTTAGCACTTTACACATCTATTTGGGATCCACCCATGTAAACGTAATTTGCCTAATGACGCTTGAGTGGAGAAGGACCTTCTCATTTCAAGCAAGCCATTTCCATCCACGTTCACTCTCCTCGCTGACTGAGAGGACGAGGAGAGATGACGGAGGAGGTGAGCAATGTACTTGATAAAAGGCCCATGTGGCTATATACACCATATATACAAAAGTATGTTAACATCCCTTCAATTAGTGGATTTGGCTATTTCAGCCACACCCGTTGCTGACACATGTATAAAAATTGAACACACATCCATGCAATCTCCATAGACAAGCATTTGCAGTAGAATGGCCTTACTGAAGAGTTCAGTGACTTTCAATGTGTCGCCATCATAGGACGCCACCTTTCCAGCAAGTCAGTTAATCAAATTTCTGCCCCGCTAGAGCTGCTCAGGTCAACTGTAAGTGCTGTTATTGTGAAGTGGAAACTTCTAGGAGCAACAACAGCTCAGCTGAGAAGTGGTTGGCCACACAAGCTCACAGAACGGGACAGCCGAGTGCTGAAGTGTGTAGAATGTAAAAAACGTCTGTCCTTGGTTGCAACACTCACTACTGAGTATCAAAATGCCTTTGAAAGCAACGGCCGAGCAGCTGCACACAAGCCTAAGATCACCATGCTCAATGCCAAGCGTCAGCTGAAGTGGTGTAAAGCTCGCCTCCATTGGACTCTGGAGCAGTGGAAACGCGTTCTCTGGAGTGATGAATCACACTTCACCATCTGGCATTCCGACAGACAATTGGGGGATGTCAGGAGAACGCTACATGCCCCAATGCTGTAGGGATGGTCCCAGGATTCCCCCAGACGTGACGCTTGACATTCAGGCCAAAGAGTTCAATCTTGGTTTCATCAGACCAGAGAATATATTAGGTGCCTTTTGGAAAACTCCAAGCGGGCTGTCGTGCCTTTTACTGAGGATCTGGCCACTACCATAAAGGCCTGATTGGTGGAGTGCTGCAGAGATGGTTGTCTGGAAAATTCTCATATCTCCAAAGAGGAACTCTAGAGCGCTGTCAGAGCGACCATTGGGTTCTTGGTCACCTCCCTGAACAAGACCCTTCCCTTGTTTTTATTTAATCCATTTTAGAATAAGGCTGTAATGTAACAAAATTTGGAAAAGGTCAAGTGGTCTGAATACTTTGCGAATGCATTATATGCATCCTATCCTCAGCTCGTGATTTAATACTGTAGGAACATGTCCAAATGTCCACTTATTCTTCATCTTCATTGAGAACATCTATTTGGGATTTTTGAGTATAATGATGATAGTGTTATTCAGGAATGTTTGAAGCTAACATAATCTATATTAAAACAAAACATGATGAATGGAGAAAACTCATAGTAAATTACACTAAAACCCATGCATGAATACAATGAAGTGCAGAATGTCTAGGCTTGACACGATTCTAATTCTCACTTTTGATTCTTGGCGTGGGGAGACGTAGGGGGGTGGAGGGAGAGGGACAGTCAACATTTTACATCAGAGTATTTCAATCTGTCTGTCAAGCTTGGACGCTAAAAACTCTGTCCTACTCCGAAAACTTGTTTTCCTTAACAATGGCCATCAGTGTCTGTTGGAAGAAGCTATACGGGGATAGGTGGTTTTGGAGATTTGCACTTTTGGCAACAAAAAAAGATTGTATTGTACATGAGACCACTACAAATCCATATAATTTAAAGTCTAAACCATATAATTCCATTTGTTTCAGTTTTTGTTCTGTTTTCTATTTTTAATATATATATCCCAAAATGTCTGGCGTCCTGGTTTAAAGAAAATAAGATATTTCTATTATCTAAATTTAGTCTAAATCTGCTTCACTTTAAAATCGTCCCACTGAAAAATACAGAATCATCCAACATGTCTGTGAATTTAAAATAATTCAGATTATTATAAATTACACATGTATCTAATCTATCAATGTGGTATCAGAGAAATTATTACTATATTTTATTCTGGTGTGAAGAGCTCTCACCTCAACTAGTTTCCAAATGCAGTACTCTGGGAATCAGTCCCGCCACAAGATGGCAGTATACTTTCTATAATGACACACATGAGTACCAAAACTGTCTCTAGATCCCAGTACTTGCTACTGCATACACGAACGTGCTGCTTTTCATTCTGCTGGATCCACCACAACGGAAGGAGGTCCAGCCATGCTGAACATTCAAATACAGTACTGTACTGTATTTTTACCCACTTAAGCAAATACATAAACACACCCCCATTATGTTTTTGGATGCTTTTTATTCTTACATTCTGAAGTGTGTGCACTTTGACTCTTGTTTAACATTCATTCCTCCCTGTTTGCTAATGTCTTGGACTCCACCATGTCCACTTACACAGGCCTGCTGTCTGTTCTCTGTCTTTGTGTGTCTGTCTGTCTGTCTGTGTCTGATTCCCTCAGGCTGTCCTGTGGTGTGAGCGGGTTACGTGACAGCTCATTAACCCCACCCTAACAGCCCCAATCCAGTCCCCAGGCCCAGCTAAACCCAGCCCCACCCACCACACACACACACACTAACACACATCTAATATTCCATTAATGACAGTTAAGCAGACTTAAACCTTGTTCACACTGCAGGCCTTACTGCTCAAATCAATTTTGGAATACTGACTGTCCAAACGGCAAGTTACAAGTGACCAAATCGGGTTTGTGTGTGTTCAGACAGCAGTCATTTGCTGGCATGGCTTCACAAGTTGTCATAGCTACGAAGGGTGGATGGTGGTGTAGGCTGATTGGTGGTGATGCTCATGGTTCCTATCACTCAGAAGTTAAGCAGCAAGCTAAGGTGACAGCAATACCTGCCATGGATGTTTCCCAGTTGCTTTGAATGTTCAAAATCAAAGTGTCAGAACGCCTTTTAAAGCCTTAAAGGAGAAGGTGAATTTCAAATTGAGTCATTTTTGGCTAGCCTCAGCAGTCAACTGGGTAGGTAGCTGTTCAGCTTTCTAGCACATTCACTCATTTGTTTGTAAACAATTATCAAGCTAGTTAGCTACCACATGTTCTTGTCAAACTGTCAACAGAGTAGCAAGCAACAAGATATGCCAAGTAACAGTCTAAAAACCACTTCAGGGCAAATAAATCAGATTTGACCGTTCAGACAGACACAAGTCGCATAGCCAGAAATCAGACTTCGAAGGTGGTTTGAAATGTGGCTTCAAATATCCGATTCCATGTGCTTTTTGGCTGTTCAGGCTGCAGGAAAAAGAACATACTCCCCCAAAATTGGATTGGAGTCATTCAAACCAATGTGAACAAGGCTTAAGAGCCCACTGTGCGAATGTGTGTGAGTGTGTTTGCATTCTCTTGTGTTATTCATGTGGTTATACAGTATATGCTTCCTAGCTTTAGCCCATGATGTCATACATTTTTATTTGATTTCCTACATACTGTATTGGTCATGTACATAGAATTGTAGACGTTAGCAGGTAGCCTAGTGGTTAGAGCATTGGGCCAGTAACTGAAAGGTTGATGGATCGAATTCCCGAGCTGACAAGGTAGAAATCTGTCATTCTGCCCCTGAGCAAGGCAGTTAACCCACCCACCGGGCACCAAAGATGTGGATTTTGATTATGGCAGTCCCCGCACCTCTCTGATTCCCTTTTCCCTATCACACGTGCAGCAAAATGCTTGTGTTTTCTAGCTCCAACAATGCAGTAATATCTAGCATTACAAAACAATACACACATAATCCAAAAAGTAACAAAAAATAAATGAAGAAATATCAGAAAGAGCAATATCAGAACGAGCAATGTCATAGTATGTTATATAAATGTATACAGTGCCTTGTGAAAGTATTCGGCCCCCTTGAACTTTGCGACCTTTTGCCACATTTCAGGCTTCAAACATAAAGATATAAAACTGTATTTTTTTGTGAAGAATCAACAACAAGTGGGACACAATCATGAAGTGGGACGACATTTATTGGATATTTCAAACTTTTTTAACAAATCAAAAACTGAAAAATTGGGCGTGCATAATTATTCAGCCCCCTTAAGTTAATACTTTGTAGCGCCACCTTTTGCTGCGATTACAGCTGTAAGTCACTTGGGATATGTCTCTATCAGTTTTGCACATCGAGAGACTGAATTTTTTTCCCATTCCTCTTTGCAAAACAGCTCGAGCTCAGTGAGGTTGGATGGAGAGCATTTGTGAACAGCAGTTCAGTTCTTTCCACAGATTCTCGATTGGATTCAGGTCTGGACTTTGACTTGGCCATTCTAACACCTGGATATGTTTATTTTTGAACCATTCCATTGTAGATTTTGCTTTATGTTTTGGATCATTGTCTTGTTGGAAGACAAATCTCCGTCCCAGTCTCAGGTCTTTTGCAGACTCCATCAGGTTCTCTTCCAGAATGGTCCTGTATTTGGCTCCATCCATCTTCCCATCAATTTTAACCAACTTCCCTGTCCCTGCTGAAGAAAAGCAGGCCCAAACCATGATGCTGCCACCACCATGTTTGACAGTGGGGATGGTGTGTTCAGGGTGATGAGCTGTGTTGCTTTTACGCCAAACATAACGTTTTGCATTGTTGCCAAAAAGTTCAATTTTGGTTTCATCTGACCAGAGCACCTTCTTCCACATGTTTGGTGTGTCTCCCAGGTGGCTTGTGGCAAACTTTAAACAACACTTTTTATGGATATCTTTAAGAAATGGCTTTCTTCTTGCCACTCTTCCATAAAGGCCAGATTTGTGCAACATACTGTTGTCCTATGGACAGAGTCTCCCACCTCAGCTGTAGATCTCTGCAGTTCATCCAGAGTGATCATGGGCCTCTTGGCTGCATCTCTGATCAGTCTTCTCCTTGTATGAGCTGAAAGTTTAGAGGGACGGCCAGGTCTTGGTAGATTTGCAGTGGTCTGATACTCCTTCCATTTCAATATTATCGCTTGCACAGTGCTCCTTGGGATGTTTAAAGCTTGGGAAATCTTTTTGTATCCAAATCCGGCTTTAAACTTCTTCACAACAGTATCTCGGACCTGCCTGGTGTGTTCCTTGTTCTTCATGATGCTCTCTGCGCTTTTAACGGACCTCTGAGACTATCACAGTGCAGGTGCATTTATACAGAGACTTGATTACACACAGGTGGATTGTATTTATCATCATTAGTCATTTAGGTCAACATTGGATCATTCAGAGATCCTCACTGAACTTCTGGAGAGAGTTTGCTGCACTGAAAGTAAAGGGTAAAATAATTTTGCACGCCCAATTTTTCAGTTTTTTGATTTGTTAAAAAAGTTTGAAATATCCAATAAATGTCGTTCCACTTCATGATTGTGTCCCACTTGTTGTTGATTCTTCACAAAAAATACAGTTTTATATCTTTATGTTTGAAGCCTGAAATGTGGCAAAAGGTCGCAAAGTTCAAGGGGGCCGAATACTTTCGCAAGGCACTGTATACGGGGTGTATGGACAGTATATGAGTAGAAAAGGTATGTGCAGCAGAAGTTATATTGGATGAGCCAAGACTAGAATACAGTATAAACATATGAAGTTGTCAAAACAGTATGTAAACATTTATTAAAGTGACCAGTGTTCAATGACTATGTACTTAGAGCAGCAGTCTCTAAAGTGCTGGCTAGTGACAGTGTCTAAGTTTCAGGGCACGGTACTGGGCGGAGGCCGGCTAATGATGACTGTTTACCAGTCTGATGGCCTGGAGATTGAAGCTGTTTAATAGTCGATAAGTGCATCAACGACGTCGTCCCCTCAGTGACCGTACGTACATATCCCAAACAGAAGCCATACAGGCAACATCCGCACCGAGCAAACGGCTAGAGCTGCCGCTTAGTGGGACACTAATCCGGACGCTTATAAAAAATCGTGCTATGCCCTCAGACAAACCATCAAACAGGCAAAGCGTCAATACAGAACTACACCGGCACTGACGCTCGTTGGATGTAGCAGGGCTTGCAAACTATTACGCAGTACAAAGGGAAACTCAGCCGTGAGCTGCCCAGTGAGGCAAGCCTACCAGACGGGCTAAATGCTTTTTATGCTCACTTCGAGGGAAGCAACACTGAAGCATGTATGAGAGCTCTAGCTGTTCCGGGCGACTGTGTGACCGTGCTCTCCGTAGCCGATGTAAGCAAGACCTTTAAACAGGTCAACATTCACAAGGCCGCAGGGCCAGAAGGATTACCATGACGTGTACTCAGAGCATGCGAGGACCAACTGGCAAGTGTCTTCACTGACATTTTCAACCCCTCCCTAAGAGTCTGTAATACTTACATGCTTCAAGCAGACCGCCATAGTCCCTGTGCCCAAGAAAGCAAAGGTAACCTGCCTAAATGACTACCGATCCGTAGCACTCGCGTCAGTAGCCATGAAGTGCTTTGAAAGGCTGGTCATGGCTCACATCAACACCGTCATCCCGGAAACCCTAGACCCACTCCAGTTCGCATACCGCCCCAACAGATCCACAGATGACGCCATCTCAATCGCACTCCACACTTCCCTTTCCCACCTGGACAAAAGGAACACCTATGTGAGAATGCTGTTCATTGACTACAGCTTAGTGTTCAACACCAGGGTGCCCACAAAGCTTATCACTAAGCTAAAGACCCTGGGACTAAACACCTCCCTCTGCAACTGGATCCCGGACTTCCTGACGGGCCTCCCCCAGGAGGTAAGGGTAGACAACAACACATCTACCATGCTGATCCTCAACATGGGGGCCCCTCATGGGTGTGTGCTTAGTTCCCTCCTGTACTCCCTGTTCACCCACGACTGCATGGCCAACACCATCATTAAGTTTGCTAATGACACAATGGTGGTAGGCCTGATCACCGACAACAGTGAGATAGCCTATAGGGAGGAGGTCAGAGACCTGGCAGTGTGGTGCCAGGACAACAATCTCTCCCTCAACGTAAGCAAGACAAAGGTGATGATCATGGACTACAGGAAAATGAGGGCTTTGTTCCACATGACCAACAAACTATCATGGTCCAAACACACCAGGAAATGGCAACTGGTATGGCAACTGCTCGGCATCCAACCGTAAGGCGCTACAGAGGGTAGTGCGTATGGCTCAGTACATTACTGGAGCCAAGCTTCCTGCCATTCAGGACCTATATACTAGGTGGTGTCAGAGGAAGGCCCAAAAAAATGGTCAAAGACTCCAGTCATCCAAGTCATCGACTGTTCTCTCTGCTACTGCACAGCAAGAGTTACTGGAGCGCTAAGTCTAGCTCCAAAAGGCTCCATAACAGCCTCTACCCCCAAGCCACAAGACTGCTTAACAATTAATCAAATGGCCACCTGGACCATTTGCATTGACACACCCTCCTCATTTGTATTTACACTGCTGCTACTCACTGTTTATTATCTATGCATAGTCACTTTACCCCTACCTACATGTACAAATGACCTAGACTATCCTGTACCCCCGCACATTGACTCGGTACCGGTACCCACTTTATATAGCCTAATTAATGTTATTTTATTGTTACTTTATATTATACTTTTTTTATTACATTTTTTGACTTTAGTTAATTTAGTAAATATTTTCTTTAACTCTATTCTCTTAACTACATTATTGGTTAAGGGCTTGTAATTAAGCATGTCACAGTAAGTTCTACACCTGTTTTATTCGGCGCATGTGACAAATAACATTTGATTTGATCAAGTGCACGGTCTGGTTGCTCTATATTATTCACATTAGACCAACAAATATTTTTTGTATCTTCAACATAACAATTAGTACCAAAAGTTTTGTATTATCGCTTAAACTCTATTTTAGGCCCAGCTTTTGGAACTATATTATGGTTAGTACATCCAATGGGTATGGATACAACTTCAGAGCAGAGTTGGTATTGGTAAAATTGCACTGGTTACAGTGAGCAGCTTCCTCTTGAGCGGACAGCTTGATGAAAACCAGTCACCTAGAATATAGACCTCTCTGTTAACATCACACACATTATCAAGCATTGCATACATATTATCCAGATAATGAATGTTAGCACTTGGTGGCCTATAGCAGCACCCCCAAAGAAGAGGCTTTAGATGAGGTTGGTAAACCTGCAACCATAACACTTCAACAGCATTAGGCATGAGATTCTCTCTAAGCTGTACAGGAATATGGCTCTGAACATGTACAGCAACACCTACTCCATGGGCATTCCTGTTTCTTCTGTAGATGTTATATATAGAGTTGGTACCCCCTTTGCTGCTATAACAGCCTCCACTCCTCTGGGAAGGCTTTCCACTAGATGTTGGAACATTGCTGCGGGGACTTGCTTTCATTCAGCCACAAGAGCATTAGTGAGGTCGGGCGCTGATGTTGGGCGATTAGGCCTGGCTCGCAGTAGGCATTCCAATTCATCCCAAAGGTGTTCGGTGAGGTTGAGGTCAGGGCTCTGTGCTGGCCAGTCAAGTTCTTCCACACCAATCTCAACAAACCATTTCTGTATGGACCTCGCTTTGTGCCCAAGGGCATTGCCATGCTGAAACAGGAAAGGGCCTTCCCCAAACTGTTGCCACAAAGTTGGAAGCACAGAATTGTTTAGAATGTCATTGGATGCTGTAGCTTTGAGATTTCCCTTCACTGGAACTAAGGGGCCTAGCCCGAACTATGGAAAACAGCCCCAGACCATTATTCCTCCTCCACCAAACATTACAGTTGGCACTATGCATTTGGGCAGGTAGCGTTTTCTATGGCATCCACCAAACCCAGATTTGGTGGATGCCAGAAGACAACTCTACCAGGGCAGAAATAAGACAAACTGACTTGTTGGAAAGGTGGCATCCTATGACGGTACCATGTTGAAAGTCACTGAGCTCTTCATTACAGGTCATTCTACTGCCAATATTTGTTTATGGAGATTGCATGGCTGTGTTCTCAATTTTATACACCTTGTCAGCAACGGGTGTGGCTGAAATATCCGAATCCACTTATTTGAAGGAATATCCACATAATGTTGGCCATGTCCCCACTCTCTTTGGCAATCTAAGTGAGTCTCAGAGATGGCAAATATGTTAATGTTATCTGATGTTAAGAAGTTACTGATTTCTTAAACCTAATTTCTGAGGTTACATATATTAATATGGGCTATTTTTAGCCCTTTCCTGGGTAAAAAAAAACATGCAAAGAACATGACAAGAACATTTTCCAGGTAATAGTCAGTCAATCAGGCACTTGTGAGTGTCAGTTGGTGTATGTCTGTGTGTGTGATGTGGGGCTGAAGCTACTGACCCGGGAGCTAGGCTCCTTCACTCCTCCCTGTCTTTTGTGAGGGAGGGTGGACAATGAGCCTGTCTTAGTGGATGTAAGCAATGTCCCCACTCTCTCCGACAGCCTTTATGGCTGGGATAAGTTATTTCCCCTTCTGGCTCACAGTAGTCTTCTTTAATAAGGAAGATGGTTCCTCTGAAGTTCTTGGCTCTCTCCAGAACAGACTTCTTATCCTTAAACCTTTGGAACTTGACCCCTATCAGCCTGAGTCTGTCACCGTTTCAGTGATCCTTTTAAAAATGTTATCCTCAGACTTGCTCAGTTCTCATGTGAGGACTCTGGTATGCCATCCACAATGATGTTATTCCCCCTGCATTGCCCCTCTAGATAGACTATTTTCCCAGTAATTTGTAATAATAATTCACAGATAGTGCTGTCATCTCGCGTGGACTTAGAGTTTCTTGTCATTTTGCTGCAGGTCTCTTTCAGGACATCCACCTCCCTCTGGGAGAACTGCAAACTGTTCTTAACAACCTCTTAAGGATCTGCCCCCTTCGTTTCAATTTCCGCCTAAAATGATATACCCAAATCGAACTCCCTGTAGCTCAGGACCTGAAGCAAGGATATACATATTCTTGGTACCATTTGAAAGGAAACACTGAAGTTTGTGTAAATGTGAAATGAATGTAGGAGAATATAACACATTAGATCTGGTCAGATTGTCCGTTCTTTTATTAGTTTAGTCCATCAGTATTTGGACAAAGCTCTTGAAGCTATTTAGCTGTTGTTTTAACAACTGGTTGTAGAACCATTTTTGTTCATCTAAAAGATCCTTCACCTGTGATAGAGAAACACATTACTCCCACCGGCTGTGGCTTTGGATTCCATGGTAGCAACGTAGGCTAACACTGGTAGTAAGCATTTCACTGTTAGTCCAGACCTGTTGTTTATGAAGCATGTGACGAATACAATTTGATTTCATTTTACTCCATGCAGTTCCAGACAGGGCAGGTCGCAGTGCAGATGGAAACAGCAACAAGCAGCAGGGATTTAAACAGCCACAAGCACGGGACAATTAGCAGTACCAGTCACAAGGGCTAATCCCGTTGTGGGCTGTGTTCAAGCTTTCAAGAAAACCTTGCTAGCTTGATAGCTAGTTAGCAGCTAGGCTAGCTGCTATGCCAAACAGATCTTCAGACTTTTGGTTTGCAGGATCCCTGGACAGATCGTAGCGATCCCAGCAACTGATGCTAACCGTGTCATGGGATCCAAATTTAAAAGCTAGTAAGTTAGCTAGTAACTAAACTTTGTCAATGGAACACTTTTATAGTGTTCTATTGAGTCTTTCTATAGATACTTTCAATACTTTCCAAAACCACAAACTGAGCTCTGCCTCACATCAGTGGAGAGCCTTGCGGTTGCGGGCGGTGCAATTGCCGTACCAGGCGGTGATACAGCCCGACAGAATGCACTCAATGGTGCATTTGTAGAAGTTCATGGTCTTAGGGGATAAGGACAATTTCTTCCGATTTGGAAAAGCTTTTCGTTAACATCGAGAGTATGTGGGATTTTTTTAGGTATCATTTTTTTATTTTACCTTTATTTAACTCGGCAAGTCACTTAAGAACAAATTCTTATTTTCAACAATGGCCCAGGAACAGTGGGTTAACTGCCCTGTCCAGGGGCAGATCTAAAGATTTTTACCTTGTCAGCTCGGGGATTCGATCTTGCAACCTTCTGGTAACTAGTCCAACGCCCTAAACACTAGGCTACCTGCCGCCCCATAATGAATCTAGTATTTTTCAGGAATACTTGAAGCTTTTACATAATCTATATTAAAATAACAAAACATGAATGGAGTACACTTACAGTCCACTATACTAAAACAAATTCATGACTACAATGAAGTGCAGAATGTCTTTAGGCTTGACACGACTAAGAAATGAGTAAGGTATCTCCGACACAGTAGGATATGGTGTTATTTTTCATGTTCAGGCCCATGTGTTATAGTCTAAACATATTGGATAAGAGGCACAGCATCACGGGGGGTAAGAAATGCCTGGGAGCTGTTGTCTAGCATCTCTGGTGACACCACTTTGAGTGTGTGCATGTGTACGTGCATATGTGTGTGTGCGCTGGTGTGCGTTTGTGTTTCGTCTTCGCTATGACCCGAGGTAGTTGGGCTCCCTGGTGTTTTTACAATGAACACTTAGAAATGTTGTTCATTTACAGAGAAACAGGGAAACCTGCTATCTTCATTTTCCTCTTAGACACTTTGTTCTGTGGGCATACAAATTCCCTGTCCTTTACATGTGGTTGAACATGATACATTCAGCACTGTTCTCAGTCCTTTCACATATGTATTTCTGTGATATACATACCGAGACAGTTTTCCTCTCAGGGTATACTTTTTTCAGATCAGGTGCCTAAGTCCTCAATATAACAATAATTAGGCGCTGCAGAAGACATATGTTCTTTCTTATGTTGATCAGGGACATTGATCCTTAACCCCTGCACCCTGCCTCCCAGCTCCACGTCCACTCCCACTCTGCCCAACTCCCACAAGGAAGCATTCTGGGGGACGGGAGAGGCTCGGAGCCTCGCCTCTGGCCATTCCCTTCCCTAGAGGAGAGGACTGAGGTGCCTTTAAACCACTGCGGCAAAAACCCCACCAAAACTCTGCAGTCATTAATATGCAAAAATGTAAATGAGGAGGTAATTAAGAGCCTGAGCTCTCTGGAGGCTCTTTGATTGCTAATTAATTCTAATCTGCAAAGAAAGGGGGGAGGGGATACAAAAAGTATGAACTAATATAGAGAACCAAACGAAAAGAGTGCCCAATACCTGCATTACTTACATTAATTTAACTTTATAAATCAGTTATTACCTGGGGTCATACACTTGAGTATTATTTCTGATATTTTATCCAATAACAAAATGGTACATAGAGGTTACAACATTTTTGTTAGGATAGCTAAATGTACTTGATCAAGGAAAGATAGACTAAGGGCTTTATTCAATCCGTATCGCAGAAGTTCAGCATTACAGTGTGATTGAAATTTAAAGGGATTGTTCCTATGTTAGCGGAGACTGGATTCACAGTAAATGCTGAATATGTTGGCTCTATCGAAAATTACCTTTACATTTATATTGCGCAATCTGTAATGCTTCAGTGATAGACTAAATATAGCCCCAAGCATTTTTGTTATATTTTGCTGATGTAAAATATAAGGTCATGTTTTGAACTGAAAAGGTTGTGTTCAACAATAGAGTATAAGTATGGTGTGTTTGTAATGGGAGAACATTAGACGTTAAGAGGATCTGAATACACTGGCAAACAGAGTTATGGCCTGACGTGTGTCAGAGAAAAAACAGAAAAAGGTCAGGTATCTTGTCAGAATGTGTTCTACTGCTGCAGCAGCTGTGTTGTGGAGTAGAGGAGATGTCATTTCATCACTTTTGTGAGCAATAATAACCCCCACTTCCACTCTCTCGCTTTAACACACACACACACACACACACACACACACACACACACACACACACACACACACACACACACACACACACACACACACACACACACACACACAGACACAGGCACTCACACACACACAGACACAGGCACTCACACAGACACACACACACTGCTGTTATTGTTGTTCCTGTGCTCCCACGACACCAACAATCTCTGTCTCCCTCCCCCACTCGCTCCCATCCATCTCCCTTTCTCTCCTTCTTTTCCTCCTTCTGTCCTCTCCCTGACATGCCTGCTCCAATTGATTTTTAAGTCGATTCAAACCTTGATTTGATTGTAATTATATGACTTTGCCTTCCTACACCTCCTACTCAGTATCTGACTATTTATTACATTATATTTACAAAATGTCAAGAGACCAAAGATTGGGCAGTGTTGATATTGCCAGGGACCTCGCTTTCTCTCTCAACCCAGTTATATTTCTCCCTCTTTCATTACACTGCCACATTTTTGCTCTCCTTCTTGCTCTTGCTCATGTGACTGCAAGTCTGCTCCGTGGTGGGGTTCTGATGTGCCTGCCTGGTTTTGTAAACAGGAAGCCAGTGTTCTGTTAACTGTACCTGAAGGCGTGGGTGGCAGATCAGGGGCTACCCTAGGAACTACTGCGCAATAATGGGATTCCAAGATGGCAGAACGGGTGACAGAAATCACAAGAGAAACACAGTGGTCAGGAAACCACCTCATTTGAAAACCGGGAGGGCAATGGAGTTTGTGTTTTTTGTAAATACACTGTTGATTTGTTTTTGTCTGTGACATTCAACATTGTGTTCAATTTAGCTCTGGGATGTCTGTGAGATACATGTTAAGGTCAATCCACAAAATAAATGTTCTGCTCTATGGAGCTCTGCCCCAGTATTTTATAAGAAATATAATATATAACACATTTGTGTTCACATGAGGGTTCTTTGTCTACCATGAGGTTACATTATGTACCAACTATTTTATTTTGAGGTGTCTTCACATTCAATGTTAACCTTGTGTATTTCCCCATAGCTAGCTGACCTTGTAGCTTTTTAAACACTTGCTCTTTTCTGTGCACCTTGCTGGTATTACACAGGTGGGAGCCTGAGTTTGGACAATTTCGGCTCTGTGGGGTTCTGTTTACCATGAGCACAGAGAGCACAACAGATAGGTCCCCCTCTCCTCCCCTTCATTCTGCAGAGATAGACTCAGAACACAGGCACCCAGCCATCGCTATCAATCCATATAACCTGCTACCATCCGCCCTTTCATTGGAGCATGGCTTTCAAGGGGTACCAAATTATGCATCATCCCCAAAATAGGTACGGTTTATTCTCTAAACACATGTGTTGTGGATCAAATAGTTTTTTATGTCTGGTTAATTACATTTTTGCAAGTGATTGTCATGAGACTGTAATAAGTTGCAGTGATGGGAGGAGCTAGAGTTTGAGGGGTTGTCGCCCTTGGCCTAGATTCTTGTGTGATCAGAACCCTATGCACCTCTGCCCTTCCCCCACACCCAAACCAAAGCCTCTACCGTTATGCAGCCATTGGCTGTGAGGCACTCAGTGTGTAAGGTAGTGAGCAGCTTGTCTCACTGCTGTGTGATATAACCAGGTGATGTGGTTTGCATGAGTGGCTTCCTATAGACTGAACAGAGAGGATGCTGGGGAAGAGGGCTGGATGTGACAAAAGATGTAAGAGACAGGTAGCACCAAACCACAGAACATAAAAAGGAAAGGTAAATGCTACCATAGGTTCAGTGTCAAATGGAACAAAGAACAGTGGCATCTTAATATTTATATATTTCTTAATTCCATTATTTTACTTTTAGATATGTGTGTATTGTTGTGAATGGTTAGATATTACTGCACTGTTTGTGCTAGGAACACAAGCATTTCGCTACACCCGCAAAAACATCTGCTAAATATGTATATGCGACCAATAAAATTTGATTTGATACAGTGCTTCATTCCATGTTGTCCCAGGAGTGGATAATTCCCCTTTCTTTATTTGTTTCTGTGCTGTATTACATCTAAAATTGCATAATTAGTACACTTAGTACACACTTATTACTTACATGAATTGATCAATATTCAAAGATTCATACACGTATTAATATTTGATACATGTGCACAAATATATGACCGATTAGCACCAATGTGCAAGACATATGCAAATGTTCCATGTGCATCTGTCGTTAATTACAGAGAGGAGGCGGGGAATGGCTTGAAGGAAGTTATGGGGGCAAATAAGGCAGTCTCCCTCTCCAAATACATTCTATGTGGTCTATCTATTGTACTATTAATGTATTTTAAAATGGTATATTATATACTGGATATTTTGGTATCCATTTTTTCTTACACTGACAATGATATGATGATAATCATCTGGGACTGCCGTGATACCATTATATAACCTATTACTAATAAACAACTCACTGCAATATGAGTGATGGTTAAATTATGTGATTTAACATCATGCTGCTCTATTTCTCTGCAACACACAGTATTGATAAAACATTTATAGGTACTCTTGACAAAAATGTATACTCCATTTACAATTTTATGCAATACCCCTTCCATTCCACCTATAATTCTTGGAGTTCACTATCCACTCCCAATATTGCATGAATTCACGTTTATTATCCGTTAGTTGGCGGTTCTCAGATATGATTTTTTAAATTCCACCCCCTCCGTCTTCACTCTGGCTGCCCTTGTACATGCTCTCCGTGTCAGGCCCAGCTGTTACTACAAACTACTTGGAGGGCTTACAAATCTCATTGTTAACACTGACAACAGCACTATTCTTACCCAGGGCCCAATACTGGAAAAAAATGTTTTTCTGGCAATTCATTTTCAAACAGATGTTTCCATCTGTTAGAATTTTTCTTTTTGATTAATAGATACCTTAAGACAGGATTGTTCAAGTGGTTGTCAGATAAGTGAGTCAGATGTTCTTTGACAGCGGGATTAAAAAAAAAATCCTGTCTTCTGTCAATGTGTTCAGTGTGTTAGTAAAGGTATTTATGACCCATATGTGCAATAACCCTACTACATTCCACAGACTGTCTCTGGGACTAATTAATGCAGACTGTGCTGCCGAGGCTCTCCTACCCAGGGGACACACATGATTATTTACCTATATCTCCTATTGGCAGCCCATCCCTCTTTCTCTGAATGGAGAGTTAGATATTTGGTTAACGCCTTAAATAATTTCCATACAAAATCTTTGCTTTCTAACTGTCCTGTTTGGTCACAACTTATACCATAAACACAGATAGTCGTCATCAGTTATGGCCATCCATATGATACCCAGCCTGAATTTATTAATGGGGGTCATAGCATTCCTTGGCATAGCAAGTGCTATGCCAAGGTTTAAGGCAGAGGCTCTCACATATATAAATGCAACAATTTCAATGATTTTACTGAGTTACAGTTCATATAAGGAAATCAGTCAATTGAAAAAAATTAATTAGGTCCTAATCTATGGATTTCACATGACTGGACAGGGGCACAGCCATGGGTGGGCCTGGGAGGGCGCAGGCCCACACACTTGGGACCCAGGCCCAGCCAATCAGAATGAGTTTTTCCACACAAAAGGGCTTTATTACAGACAGAAATATTCCTCAGTTTCATCAGCTGTTCGGGTGGCTGGTTTCAAACGATCCCGCAGGTGAAGAAGCCGGATGTGGAGGTCCTGGGCAGGCGTGATTACACGTGGGTTAGGGGAGGGTTTGGCCGGCCAGGATGTTCTTGTCCCATCGCGCTCTAGCGACTCCTATGCTGGGTGCAATGCACGCTGACACGGTCACCCTCCGACACATTGCTGGCTTACGGGTTAAGCGGGCGTTGTGTTAAGAAGCTGGTTTGTGTTTCGGAGGACGCACGGCTCTCGACCTGCACCTCTCCCGAGTCTGTGCGGGAATTGCAGAAATGAGACAAGACTGTAACTACCAGTTGGATACCATGAAAAAGGGGTAAAAGAAAAAAAGGAATAACATCATAGTGCTAGCTGTCAGAAAGACTTGAAGACTATATGAAGAATATAAGCTGTCTATAACATATGTATATGTGCACAATGCCCGCTTAACCACTTAGTTTGCAAATATTTTGCCCTTTGTCAGGGGAGGTGAAGATTATTAGAACCATTGAATCATTCGAAGGATGTGTATCTTCGTGGTAATTTATGGAAAATACAAACTATCACGCTATCAAACTATCAAGCTATTAACTCATATAGTTTTTCTCCTTTCTCTTAATCAGTCAATTGCATGGAACCACTATGTCCCCCGACCCACCCCTGACTCAGTCTCCAGTATCTATGCTGCATTAGTCTACAGTATGTGCCGGCAGGCTAGGGTCAGACTGTTATTTCTTGTGTAATTCTCCTGTCTTATCTGGTGTCCTGTGTGAATTTAAGTATGCTTCCTCTAATTATCTCTCCCTCCTCTCCTGGAGGACCTGAGCCTTAGGGTCATGCCTCAGGACTACCTGGCCTGATGACTCCTGCCTGTAGCCTGTCCACCTGGTTGTGCTGCTGCTCCAGTTTCAACTGTTCTGCCTGTGGGTAGGGAACCCTGACCTGTTCACCGGACGTGATACCTTGTCCAGGATCAGCTGTTTTCGACACTCTCTCTACCGCACCTGCTGTCTTGACCTCTGAATGCTTGACTATGAAAAGCCAACTGACATTTACTCCTGAGGTACTGACCTGTTGCACCCTCTACAACCACTGTGATCATCTTGAAGAATAATCTGACCTTAAATGGCCATGTACTTTTATCATCTCCACCCGGCACAGCCAGAAGATAACTGGCTACTCCTCAGAGCCTGGTTCCTCTCTAGGTTTCTTCCTAGGCTCCTGCCATTGTAGGGAGTTTTTCCTAGCCACCGTGCTTTTACATCTGCGTTTCTTGCTGTTTGGGGTTTTAGGCTGGGTTTCTGTACAGCACTTTGTGTCATCTGCTGATGTAAAAAGGGCTTTATAAATACATTTGATTGATTGATTAATCACTATGGATATAGTCATCAAACAAACTTAGACCTCGCTATGCGCTCTCCCTCTCTCAACACATGTTCTCTCTCTCTCTCTGCAGCCAGACCTCTCCCCTCCCCCCACATTCATGCTCTGTTATGATCCCATACTATACTCTTTCCTTTCCCTTCTCTCTCCACCCCAGGTCTATGTATCAGGCGCAGAAAGACAGAGGACGCTTTAGTTTTATGTCCAAGTGAAAATAGCATGAACATAACCAATCAACCTAGCCTTGAGGTTTCCCTGGTCATATCACCTGGTCTAAAAAACTTGGGCCCTGAATAATAAAATAGTTATTGATGATCTATTATCTATTTCTTAGAAAATATTTTTGCCAAAATGGGATATACTCAATGGTGTGACCAGTTTTAAGGTGAACATTTTGATTATCAAGAAATTGTAAAAGTCTAACTGGCAAAAACAGGCTAGATCCTAGGCTAGATATTATGGCTAGTCTGAATTAACAATTTAGTGATGCCCACTCTGTTGGCACTACAGTACACATAGTTGAAGCCAAGCCTTGTACAACTAGTAGTGTGATATAGTTAGGCAATAAATGTTATTTATTTGACAATTTCACCCTTCTGCTTGGAGTAGCCTAGGCTACGTTTACAAAATGTAGACCGAGCAAAATGTTAACCACAGCATTAAAATGATGTCAGAGGCTACACTGTAGCCCCCTCACAGCCTCCCTGAGCACACAGCAAACCAGGCGTCAAGAAGAGGGAGGTTCAAATATGTATTTGCGGTCGGCTATTGGCTTCCGTGTCTGCTTGTCACTCATATATGTTTTTCTATTGGCTATGCTTTTACGGATTTATCATTCCATCTCGTGAAGCTGCTGTGTAATCGCAGCTAACTTTCCTACTATAACCTTCCGCTAAAAGGCGTAGTCCTTTAGATCTCCTTTATTTTGAAGAGTACACATTAACTGTTGGCCAACGATTTAACATATGCGGCGGTTACATCAATTTAAGTCGTTACAACTTATAGTTGTTCTTTTCCGATGAGCAAATAGGTTGTCTCTATATAGGCGTTTGAAATTGGACACCGCTGCTTTGAGGCCCTCTTTTTATGCGGAAGGATACGTTGTTGCTTCTGACAATGTGGACGGAGGTGGTTAAGATGTCTTCTAGAAGAATGAAATCATCTCAATTGTAACAACAAAAAGGAAGACGTGAGATTAATAACTAGATATTGTTTGGATGCAAACTGGTTACATTGTACTAATGACGTGGACAGTGTAACGAAGCAAGGTTCAGGAGGAATAAGGAAGACCTACAGCGATCCAATGCGTTTCACGCGCTGAGGTTGAAATTCTCTTGAAGTTTTATGTTTTTTCCCCCTGCGAGAGACAGCCTTTCTTTTTACTGTTGGATGCCAGACATTTGAAGATTAAAGGTAAAAAATGCTTCTGTTTCAGACTGACATAAAGTCGGGAAAATTGCACGAATTCATTAGGTGGGATGTGGCCAATTGTAGAACGTCTGACTTCTACAATTATCAAAAGTTTTGGGAATGTGTGGTTGAAGCGGGGGGATGCAAGTTTTTGTCTGGTTTCTAGTAAGGTGGTGAGTTCAGCCCTCAAGTGTGTGGTGGTCTCCGCACCAACCGTGTAGTGGGGGAAATTAGTCCTTTGTTCCCCATATAGATATAGGTTATTCTGAATTTGACTCACTTTGTGTTTACTAGTCACAATTTTCCCTTAAAGAAGCCTGTGTTCGATCAGTGGGAATGACGACTAAATCTAATCGGCTATATAGCCTAAGTAATGTTGAGGGGCATTATAAACTTGTACTTTCATTGGTTCACTCTGCCATTTCAAGAGTTCATCAGAAATGTAAAGCAACTAACGCAGACGTTTCAATAACCACTAATACACAAACAACGACCCGTTTATGAAAGTGGTTAAGCGGATGGTCACAGGCTAGATTTACATTTATTTTATTCCACATTTGGCAGGAAATTACTTATTTCCCCCACCATCTCCTTTTTGGACTAACTGAAATGCAAACTTCAACCTTGAGTTTGTTGTCGTATTTCAAAAGAAAGAACGTATTTATAACCTTATTAAAATTACTTACTCAGTTATTCAAGGAGGCCACATTATTTGTTTTTCAGTGTCTTTTAGGTGTTTTTTCTTTTCCTCAAGGTTAATGGAATTATTTTACGTTGTGTAGCGATAGATCCCATTCTTAATTCCACAACATAGAGCCCTTGGAAACTGACTATCCTCCGGCTGGAAAGCATCCCTTTTCAGCAGGCTATAGGACCTAGACGTGGCCTATTATCTTTGGAAACGGCTAGCGAGCGGAGTAGAATGATTTTGCAACCAGGAATAAATATTTACGTTGTTTCAGTTAGGGAAACTACGCGAAACGATATGGAAACATTTCATCGGAATGAAAATATCGTTGAACTCTGAATACATTTGCTCATGATGCTGTTCCCGACAACAATGTAAAGTTTTAGTTGGATTCCAGGCACATTATATTCCCTTGCTGAGAAGCAACAGTTGTATTTGAGTTTTTTTTTTCAACTCGAAACATATATTTATATTTTCTGTTAATGTCTATTCAAAGGAAAAACACAATTGTCCAAAACTCACATTCTGCTATTCGTTTTTTTGGTGGTGCTTGAATATGTTCGACGGTTTTGGGAAGTGCATGATGATCACAATGGATTTTGTATTGATGTCAGCTCTCAGAAACAGAGGCCTGGATATGCAAGGTTTGGGTAGAGTAGCCCACTTGTCAAAATGTGTTTTGCATAATTAAAATAACATTAAAATTGTGTTCAAAATATGTTCCTTTTTTAGGAATAGAGACTATAGTTTTGCACATGGAGGACGTCTTGCCTTGTCTGGCTCACGTGTACAAGGCGACCATAGCCCTAATCTATTGCTTCTGAATATTGTTCTAACTGGGTAGCAAAATATACTATTCTGTACAATAATATGTGTGTATCCACAGTGCCAGCGTCCCTTTAAATATCCAGATGTACCCACAACATTTTAGAACAGTAATTGTTTTTGTGGTTTATGTTTGGCAAGGTTTGTGTATCCTTGGCCTACCACCTTATCCAAAAGTGTGGCAAGACAACATTAAGGCATATTTACAGTTGGGCCTATTGTTATATTAGGGGGGGGGTCTTGTTTCAAGGTTAGGTCATGTAGGCCTAACCTGCCTTCACTTTCAATACCAAGGCCAAATCCTGATGGCTCCTTTGAATGGTTTATAGGCATTTTTTAAGTATTGTTTTTACACACGTCTTCTCCAAGGAATTTATTCAACGTTGAAGATACTAAAGCGTAATTTGTATTTTTTTTTAAATCCTTGATTCCACTCTGGGCTCAAAGGAACTACTAGCCCTGTGTGTGTGACAAATATGAAGAAAGTAAGAATAGCTTTCATTTTGCAATTGATGTATTGTTACAAATCTGGTGTTTACATTTACACCTGACAAGTTGCATTTATTTTGTGGTTCAAACCTTCAAATGGTTGTTTACAACAAATTGCACAAGAAATGGATTACAAAGGAGATTGTAAAAGTACACCACCTGTTGGCGCCCTAGTGCTTCTTCTCTGTTGCACTGGCAGTTTATTCTGAGGCATGTAGTGCTGCTGAGCATCTGAGCTCTGCTTCTTTGCCTCAGGCTCCCGTTGGAATGCAAAACACAGGGTAAATCCAGTATTCATGCTTCTTGTGCCATTTGACAAGGTTCCTCTGTGCTGACATATGGTAATTTGGTAATGACATGTTTGCATACATCCATTAGCTCTGCCTTTCACCCCTATTGCCTAGGTCTAACAATAGCTCCAATTATGTCTAATTGTAAACCTAATATACTTTACTTTCATGTAGAAATGGATGATCAACGTGCATGTGATTTGTTGTGGAAGACATGGCATGAGAGAAGTGGTTAGTCTTGGTAAAGTTTGAATAAGGGATACATTAACTAGGCAGGCCTATATTCTTCACACGGAGTGTCCGATTCCCTTTCTTGCAGCCTGTATAGTGATGCCTCACTATTCGTAACCTATGTGGTCATGCCCAAAGGAGTTAATTACCCTCTCTGGTCTTTCTTTATGTTGTATTTGTTCATATGTGATTGTTCACAATGATTTATTGCACTGGCCTATATGTGACAAGGGAAATGGTGCTACCCATTTTAACTAGGTTACAACAAAATAGTGTTGCCCTTTTTTTTTCTCTGAATATTGTTTGAATATCCGTGTCCCATATGCCAAAATACCCATGTCTGTCTGACAACTATCATGAAGAAGTCCTAGGCGGACAGGTGGCAGTGTTAAGGTTGTGGAGCCTCTGGGAATTCATCTAAACGACAATAAGAGGGGAAGGATCTTGGACTATTAGTCTGGGTACTCAACTTTCGCCAACTATTTACGCATCCGTGTCCAGAGTGAGTGGTAGGCAAGAGTGAATTACATGGCCAGAAAAAAGCAGTATGTTCATTCATTTTCTCAAGTGATAGAACTCAGAAATTCCTCAGGCATATCAGCCAGTAATATCTAGCCTGATTTTTAAAATTTTTTATTTATTCTTTCAGTCACATTCAATGTGTTTGTGCTCTTTAGTCTGGTTCCACTAAAAGTCAGTCTATCTTATTTGCGAATCTCTCTCGTAGGGTTGTTAGTGACTGAGGGGCATGAACGAGCAGCAGCAGCAGAGAATGACTGCAGTGGGAACACAAGACAAGGAACTCAACGACCTCCTGGATTTCAGTGCGGTAAGAGAGAGTGGGCTAGGGGTCTGGGACCAGGACATAGACTGCTGGACCGGGAGGGTGGGAGAGAGAGAGAGTGGGCTAGGGGTCTGGGACCAGGACATAGACTGCTGGACCGGGAGGGTGGGAGAGAGAGAGAGCGGCTGAATGGGGAGGGACGGGCCCGTTACATATCCAATATAATGACAGCAAAACCGTTAAACAGTTCTCCTTGTTCCCGATTCATTAGCAGGTTATAATTTTTCCACATTGCTTACCCCATGTTCTTTTCCATCCTTGAACTCCAGCATGGCAAAAGTAGCTTCATCCCTCCCAGAAGTTATTTGATTTTAATATAGTTGTTTTCTTTTACCCCATCCTCAATAAATCAAAGCAAGGTCACCTGAATGTACCACAGGTCCTTGATGTTTATTCATTGGTTTTAAACTAGTGTTTGAACATGAAAAAAGATCAGTAAGGTTGATTTTATGGTTTGGGCTGACCTGAATCCTGAAGATTTATTCAAGCGAGATGTATTTGATTCCTATTTTGCCGTAATGTTCTTATTTTGTGCACAACCTTGCAATATTTTGATGGCTGATAATTACTTATGGGAAGCGTTTGAAGGGACTCTCCATACTTTTGAGTGGTTCTTGCGCTGAAACACCCCACATCGTATTCAATTCAATACATGCTGTTTGGAATTGGGTAACCCTGTCGTTTATATCTCTTGAAAGCAGGTCTTTATGAATGGTCAGACTAATAGGAGATTTTGGGTTTGATTTTCATCTACTTGCTGGCATCAGCTTGTGTATTCATTCATTTTTACCGTATGATTTCTGTTGGGCTTTTAAGTTGACATTCATGTATTTTTTTTGATTATCTCTGAATAAATTGAATAGCTGAGCCTGTGTAAATAGATTATTATGGATAATTACTATAGGCTGAAAAATATCTGTGGATTCAAGACCTGGAACCCTAATTGAGTAAACTCTTGTCATCGGACTTGATGTCCCACGCATTGATATTCCTCCACTAACCACAGCATACTAATATAAGATCTGCCCAGGTATTTGATTTCCTCTCTGTGTTATTGAAGCCTTAGCGGTAAGGGAAATTCCATTGGTTTTATTCCCTCCCTTTCTTAATGGGCCACTAGTGTGTGTGTGTGTGTGTCAAGACTTAGGTTTGCTATGCACACATCCATTTGTGTCGCCACCCACTCAAATCAGAAATGTGTCCATGGTCCTGTAAGCAGTAGCTATGTATGGAATCTAAACTCTTTGGACCAAGGTGTGTGTGTGTGTGTGTGTGTGTGTGTGTGTGTGTGTGTGTGTGTTCTGTGGCAGGATTGGCTGATAATGTTACAGTATGGCTGTTGCTGGCCCAGATGCCAAGAGGCAGAAGCACATACAGTGGCTCATGAGATGGCATGTTAAGCAAGCACCTGTGACCAGGGATTAGGCTAGATCACTCTTAACATCCGTGTCCAGCCCACATTTCACATCACAGACGATGATCTAGCTTTACTGTATGTTCAAAGAAGGTGTGGCCAATGTGAATATTCACATCAGTATTTATTTCCCACCTCTTCTCTATTCTAGATGTTTGCACCACCTGTGGCTAATGGGAAGAACAGACCGACGACACTCGCTAGCAGTCAGTTTGGCGGATCAGGTAAGATTCTGTTCTGAATGCAGAATACTGTAAAACTGTCTTTCTGAGCCTTATTGTATCAAGTTTTGGTAAGGTCAGTAAGTAATGGATAATGGCTGTTTATATGTAGCTGCAACATTGCTATTTGTCCTTGTGTAATACGTTTAAAGTACTAGAGCAGTGGTGCAGTAGTGGTTTTGTTCTATTGCATTATGCCTTCACCCATTCACTTGGCAATAGAATTAAAGATACTGTATATATTTTTGATTGACCTCCTACTTTCGCTGTGTGGGGACTGTATTTGATCACCTTCTATTGCTGGTAGTAAGTTGTCCAGATCTGGTTAGTTTGATCCTAGTTCTCCTGTGGAAATATTCAAGCCTGCTCTGTCACTCCGTGTGCACATTTACCCTTTTCAACCCCTGCTCTTTTTATCTAACCAAGATGATTCATCTGTGCTAAAGCTTCAGAACGTTGTTGGTGCCTTTGAACGCTGTGTGTTGGATGACAAAATCTCTGTAATTCAGAAGAATGTCTCATTTATTTTTGGTTGTTGAATGAGACCCAACTTGTTTTTTGGTCGGGTGATGAAGCAAACCATCTTGGTGGCCGTTTAGATTTACAATATGTCTCTATTTAGCGAATTCAAATATTTTTTAAAAATATATTTTTTAACTTCCAATTCATCTTTTTCTACCACCAACATGGCTTGTATTTCAGAACACCTGAAATGTGCGAGTAGCTTTTGCTGAATGTTATTAGTAAGACATGTTCCTTCCCTCTGTCACCCTGCCAACCTGCAGTGTGAAATGGAGTCACACTCTGTGCGGCCCCCAGAGTAAGAACTCGGCCGCAGAGGAACAAAGGCAGAAAAGGGCTTATGGACTTGAAACGACTCCCCCACCCTGAAGTATAAAACACTCCTCCCCCAACTCGACACAGGGCTCTTCCCCCCACTTGGTTCACAGGAAATGGCTTCAGCCAGAGACAATGCCCCTCACCCCGAGCTCTGGAACACTTAACTGGCCCAGCATGGAGTGTTGGCCAGAGTGGGAACCCTCTGAATGGGGATCAGTGGCAGGACTCAGTTTGTTTCTATTACAGCAGGCAATTACTTAGCAGTGAGAAGTTCATTCCTGCCCCTGTCCTAAGTGTGCCCCTTGGTCATTGACACCATTCGAATGTGATACTTCAAGATGTCACATTTAACTTTCAGAGAACTCCAGGTAGCTCGTAATAGCACGAGTGCCACACTGCCAACCTCTAGAGATTCTGTTCGAGGTTATGACACAAGCCTATCAATCCAGTGAGAGATTAGGGCATCTGTAAGCTACAAGTCAGGCTTGTTGGATACGTTTCTTCCTGTTTTCCACGCTGAAGCTGCGCCAAATCCCTTGTTATAAGTAGATATACAATCAACAGGGAGTAGCATCGGTACAGGTCTAAATTACACGCTTCAGCAGTTTTACGTCAGTTTTTCACTTGAAGAGAATGTACTTCTTTTGAAGTAGGCAATGTATGTGAAAAATGTGTGTTTCGCACCTCTTCCACTTTTTCCTGAAATGACAACTTGACTTCAGTCCTCCATTATGATAAGATCACATTGCCATAACAAAGAGCAGCCTGTTTGTTTTGTATTGTTCTCCTGCAAACAGGTCAACTTCCTGTTTAACTGGCCCAACTGTAGCCTGTGACATCACCGCTTCTGTTCTACTAGTAGGTGACTGACTCAGCGCGGGAAAGGCACCGGTGGAGTTGTGGCCTACCAGTCCGCCTCTATTCACCAACACAAAAGTACTCGGAGGGGTGCTAATTGCATTAGGCGTCCTCCCCTCCTCGTCAGGGCCCATAGCCCAGAGCGTGTGGAGAGGGGAGCTGGGGCTGGGGCTGTGGGAGCAGTAACACTCACAGGGCTCCACCAGGCATCCCCTCACTCACCTCTGCAGCTGCTGGCCCCGTCATCCACCCACCCAGGACAGGCCACCACCCCCCCCAACAACAACAAACAACCCTCTCTCACAGGCAGAGACACGTGCTTGTGCGCATACACTCCCACACAAATATTATTTCAGATGATTGTCATAGGATGTTTGTTGTGTCCATCAGTGTCCATCAGTCCTTGTGACTAAATGTGACTGTCTTAGCAGTGTGACCTTGTATATATGTTTGTCACCTTATGATCTGAACAGCCAACTTCTATCAACTTCTACCAACTTCTATCAAATATGTCCTATACTGGTGGCATTAACTGTCTAGACCTAGCCTTTTGCTTGTGGTTTTAAGACGTATGCAAGAAACGATCCAGGCTGCCTTTTCAGAGGCATATTCGATTTTGCCCAGTGAGAAGATTTTGTGCCTCAAAATCAGATTATTTGTTCAGCGGCTGGCTGGCCTGTACAATGTTAATATTTCCCTCATGGCCTTCACTAGATTCTCATCTACTGAATCAGGTTAGATGTTGGAGTTCAACGTTTCAACAGGTAGAACGTGGGAGCAGAGAATGGAACCACACTTATATTATTATTATTATTATTATTATTACTTATAACATAATTTACACGTAAACAATGAAATTGAAGATATTCTGTAAAAGCGTTAAGAATGAACATGAAACAATTATTGCAGCATGAAGTCTGTCTTTAGTCCCCCCCCAGCCCTTTCCTTCTCCCCTCTTATCTCCCATGCCTTTTCCTCTTTCCTTCACCCCTGTCCTCCCATCCTCCGTCTCTCCTCCCCTCTTCCATAGTGACAGTAGGCTCCTCAGTGTTTGGCTCTCACTTCTCAATATAGCTGGCTGTGCGTCGGTGTCACCTCAGCAGCTCCCCACCTTGTTTAATTGCCTCCAAGTTAATTACTCCACCAAGTGTGAAACAATGTTGTCAGAGTTTCTCTGCAAGGCGATGCTCTCTCTATCTCATGTAGTACCCGCTCGCCAAATGGAGGCCTTTTATTAAGTGCCGTAGGTTTATGTGGGCACCAAATACTACTATTGACTGGCTGTTGGAACGAAGCCATTGTAGACACTGGATAATGGAGAAGATTTTTAAGAAGCCTTATTTTATGGCCCTGGGGTGCCACTTATGTGGATTTGATTGGGTCTCCGTATTAAGTGGACGAACTCTGCCAGCAGGGCTGTTGAAGCGGTGTCCATGCAAAGCCTGTCGCTCATATTTAGTTGTGTCCATCAGTCCTTGTGACTAAATGTGACTGTCTTAGCAGTGTGACCTTTCAGCTCACTGACAGTGACTGAGTAAGGCTGATATTTGGAGGTGCCTCTCTCTCTCTGCTCCCCTGCTTCTCCATGCCAGTGGCATCAGCTCCATAGATCATGGCTGTCATGGCGTGTGTAGGTGCTTGCACCGCTCTGTTAGCCTCATCACTCATTCTGAGTCGTCAGCCGCTCATCTCGCCCAGACCTTCTCTCCCTCCCCTCACTCTCTCTCACACATTTTTTTAATTAGGCAGAAATCAAAGGAGAAATATGAATATTCATAAGGAAACCGCATTAATATGCACAATTATGCAAATCAGTATGCAATTAAGCCCTGTGTCTCCAGAGAGGCTTGGTAGCATTAACGGATAAGACAAGGAGAAAGGGGTGATGGGGGTATTTTGGAATTTCTGCTCTACCAATCTTTAGAATGCTTGTTTTTCCTCAGCCACACAGCCGCCACTCGTGAAATGATTTAACATATTCATATATGATTTATGTATTGAATATGTATGTTTATTTGGTTTTTTATGGCTTACCATATTATGGCATCTGCACAACTGCTGTGAAACAAATGGCAGTGAGAAGCTAGACAATGACACATTCTGTTATCATTTGGTTTCTCAGTCAACTACGACAGGATCATTGCCCACTATAGAATCAGTGAAATGCCCCCTCTTTTTAGACTGGTGATTTAAAACAGCAGTTCCCATCACTGCTTCTTCAATTTGAGGTTTTCACGTGGACATGGAATGAATGTCCTTAATGCGACAATGACAGATTCTCTTAAAGGGGATCTGTTGTCCCAATGGTGTTTCCTTTTAAGACCTGTGAATGACAGGCTCAGGGACTCTGCAGTGCTGACAAGTTCACCTGAGTGATGGGTGCATTATGGCTACATTCCTACACATATACCCCTACATATTTATTTGGACAGTGAAACTAAAACAGAATTGTGCTCTATACTCCACCATTTGGGATTTGAGATCACATGTTTCATATTAAGCAACAGTATAGAATGTTACCTTTTTTATTTGACTGTATCTTCATACATGTATGTTTTACCATTTTAGAAATGAAAGCACTTGATGTATCTAGTTCCCTCATTTAAAGGTGTCTATAGGTATTTGGACAAATTCACTTGTATATTAAAGTAGTCAACTTTGTAGTATTTGGTCTTATATTCCTAGCATGATATGACTTATGTCTTCTTCAAATAGGGGGACTAAATGCAGAAAGTGCTTTGCTTTCTAAAAGGTAAAAGTGCTAAGTATAAAATGGCCTGGCCTCATAAATGGTGACGTTGTGTACTTTCTCCAGTCAGTGTGAGTCTGACCCTTTCATGTCTCTCTCTTCCAGCTCTGGATGAGCGCAATGGCTCTGGATCCTGGGGCCCAGGAGAACAAAACAGCCCCCCCTTCAACCAGGGAAGGGTAAGCACTACCAGGGGCTCATCACAGGCTCACATACACTACACACTCACTTCACAACAGCTCAGTGCATTGGCAAACTATGCATATGATTCAGACTGGTAGTGTTACTTTGTACCTAATAGCCTGGCTCAGAGTCGGGCATTGGCAGGCTCTGCGCTAGTCTTTACCTCTGTGGAAGCCCAATGGTAATTTGCGGCTTCACATCCACGGTAACTGTCTTGGCTCGTCTCATTGTAAATATAAAGGAACGGTGTACAGGGGGTGAAGATTGGCTGCAGAAAACTGTTATTACCACAACTTGATGATTAAGAAATTGCTAGAGAGACTGGATCCCGTACACATTTCCTGAGCTCACATGGTAGTTTACAGACAGGGATGAACCAGTGCACTGGCCATGGCATGGAAGGACTCATTACTGATCGGTGAACTCTGCTGACTGACTCTTTACCATGTTCTCTTCCCCTCTGTGTTTTTCCCACAGGGCTACGGAGATGGCTCCCACTACAATGAGCACGAGGGCCTGTCATCCCCCTTCCTCAGCTCAGGAATCGGAGGTAGGCTACGCTCAGTCTCTGATGACTTGTCTCTGTGTCTTTCAGTGTTGTAATTGGGATAGGTTGTAAATAAGTAGTGGAGTTACTGTTGGTGTGCACGTATTTTGTTATAACCATGAAATGATCTGAGTGACAAAGTGCCAGGAAGCGTGTGTGTGTTGGATGTTAAGAGCACTGGAGCAGAAATGCTCCCTTGGGTTTTGTCTGGCCAGCAGCTGAGTGCTCTGAAGGGGGGGGGGGACTTTTATCACTACTTTGTATTTTAAACAGCTACTGATTCAGACTTTTTGTCATTGTTAAACGTTGGGTATTTGGAGTATACTTTAACTACCATTCCATAGGGAACCCGATAATTGTCCATTTCTTCTTACAGGTAAAAATGAGAGGATACCATACTCTTCCTTTGGTGGCCAGGTAAGTGCTTCTGACCCCTTTGCCTATTAAACCTAGTTAAGATCATAGTTTAGGTTTACCATGTCTCCAATTCTAACTTGATTTGAGCTAGTCTGGTTTCAGTATAAAGATGACCCCATTTTCTCACTTGTCCTTTCATCTGAAACACATTGAATTAGAGATTTCCCAGATCTGTGCATTCCTGCATGTGTTGTCTGTTAACCCCTTGTTCTTTGTGTTGCTCTGCCAGCCCGGCTTCCTACCCAGTGACATCGTCATGCCCAGTCCAGATGCCATGTCCCCCTCTGGGCTAAAGTCTACCTCTCAGTTCTACCCCGGATCGTACCCCAACAACCCCAGGAGGAGGCCTCCCGATGGCCAGCTAGGTACGGTGGTTCGGGAAGAAGCCCACATTGGTTCTTTGTAATGTTTTCCAGGCTCTTGCCTTCTGTCAGATGATTTGAGCAAGAGTATTAGTAATAGGCGTAGCATGATTCTCTAACTGTGAAAACGCTAGCAATACACAATCATTAGGATGTTATTTTCAAACGAGACACAACAGTTGACCTTGATGAAGCGAGCCATGTGATTTACCTTCTCTCTGTCTCCCTGTAGACACCCAACCCAAGAAGATCCGCAAGCCCCCTGGCCTGCCGTCCTCGGTGAGTGTTCATTCTGCTCCCCTTCACAGCCCACAGACAGTCTCCCCACACTAACCCACTCACCACCCTGTCTGTCTGCTCCAGCAGCTCTGTCGGACAGACACAGACAGACACAGACAGACACACACACACACAGACACAGACAGTCTCCCCACACTAACACTCACCCACTCACCACCCTGTCTGTCTGCTCCAGCAGCTCTGTCGGACAGACACAGACAGACACACACACACACAGACACAGACAGTCTCCCCATACTAACACTAACCCACTCACCACCCTGTCTGTCTGCTCCAGCAGCTCTGTCGGACAGACAGACAGTCTCCCCACACTAACACTCACCCACTCACCACCCTGTCTGTCTGCTCCAGCAGCTCTGTCAGACAGACAGTCTCCCCACACTAACACTCACCCACTCACCACCCTGTCTGTCTGCTCCAGCAGCTCTGTCGGACAGACACAGACAGACAGACAGACACAGACAGACACACACACACACACACACAGACACAGACACAGACAGTCTCCCCACACTAACGCTCACCCACTCACCACCCTGTCTGTCTGCTCCAGCAGCTCACAGACAGAGAGAAACAGACAGACAGACAGAGAAACAGACAGACAGACAGACAGAGAAACAGACAGACAGACAGACAGAGAGACACAGACAGACAGACAGAGAGACACAGACAGACAGACAGACAGAGAGACAGACAGACAGAGAGACACAGACAGACAGACAGAGAGACACAGACAGACAGACAGAGAGACACAGACAGACAGACAGAGAGACACAGACAGACAGACAGAGAGACACAGACAGACAGACAGAGAGACACAGACAGACAGACAGAGAGACACAGACAGACAGACAGAGAGACACAGACAGACAGACAGACAGAGAGACAGACAGACAGACAGACAGAGAGACAGACAGAGAGACACAGACAGACAGAGAGACACAGACAGACAGACAGAGACACAGACAGACAGACAGACAGACACAGACAGACAGACAGACACAGACAGACACAG